>NC_063050.1:39629160-39929160 GCF_018812025.1 Megalobrama amblycephala
CACACACACACAGACACACACACTAGTGTTGTCAAAAGTACCGACTTCGATACCAAGTCGATACTGAAATTTTAAAAATGTGACACTTTGAGCGCTGTTGAGCGAATTCGTAAACACCTCTGATTGGCCATTGTGTTCACGTGCTCAACATATATGTCTGTGATTGGCTACAATGACCCTTCTGCTAATAGACGCCTGCTTTCAAATGCAATGTGTAAGAGCGTCATTGATGTCTATTTACAACATGTTTTTGAAGCGTTGATCATTGTAGCCAACTGGTACCGACTTGGTATCGAAGTCGGTACTTTTGACAACTCTAACACACATACATATACACACACACACACTCACAGCCTGACTAAACCACGTTTTGCTACTTGCTAATGCTAACCTGTTGCACATGGTACTAGCAGTTGACCTAATATTAAAATGGGTTTAGGCTACATGCTAAAAAATGTTTGTTGAGTTTCAGGAGTACACAAGCATTTAGATGACATCAAAGACATGAACTAAAAGACACTTTTGATGTCATGGGGTCTTTAACTAATATAATGCAAAATAATAACGACAAAAAATGCCATTCCTGTATGCTGTGTTTGGCCACTTATCACACTGTGGTATACAGTGTGAAGCTCTAAGCTAGGATACAAAAATCTAATTACATCATCATATTTTTTATGATCTATCTTCCTAAATTCAGCTAAATTGGCTGAGTGGCCATCCATCTTGACATCTTGAGAAGTGTGTGTGTGTGTGTGTGTGTGTGTGTGTGTGTGTGTGTGTGTGTGTGTGTGTGTATACATAAACATTCATCTGGCAGCAAAAGTCTGAATAACTAGTATCAGTTCTCAGTTTTTGTGGCATATGTACAGATAAGCGGTATACAAGTTACATTCTTAGATCACAATGGCTTAAAACCTTGGCTTGAAGCATCAATCAAAGGCTTTTAACATTAAAGGTATGACAGCCATAACTCTAAAGCCCCGTTTAAATAAACTATTGCATTTTTGTTTTAAAACGCCTACATTTTGTTACGGTTACACCTGTCATTTATACTACAACCTCGAAAACCGAGACTTTCGAAAACGCTGCAGAGCCTGTTTTAGTTTGAAAACGCCAGGGTTGCGTTTCAGTGTAAACGTACCAAAACGGAGACTTTGAAAACGATGGCGTGGCAGCCCACATTCGCTCTGCATATCCTTGACGACCATGTAATGGCTGCCCACGTTCGCTCTGTTATTGTCCGCGTAAACAATAACATGGAGACTGAACTGCAATCTTTGCTGGCTTTGTTGTCATTTTTAGCAGCCATTGTGCAGTTAAACTCAGCTGCCTACATGCGCAAGAGGCAACTGTGTATACTTGTGCTTGAACAGTCATGTGACATGCGTTTTCGGCCGTGTAGTGTAGACGGGGATCGTTTCTGAAACACTGTGGAAACGCCAGTGTAGACCAGGATCATTTTCATTTTAAAACACAGTTAAAAAAATAATAATAAATGCACTAGTGTAAACGGGGTCTAAGACACACAGATACACACGTGTACTTAACTTACCTAAATGTTGTCTTATATAATTGTACATCATTCCTAAAAATTATATTATAAAATATTACAATAATCCAGTCTTTCTCTTTTTCAGGTGGTGGACCAAAATTGCAGACTACCTAACGTAAATCTGGGAGAAACCACAAACTGCTTACTTTTTGTTGTATTATGCTATATAAATCCTTAATTTCTACCCCATATCTAGAAAAAGCTTAACCCTTAACCCAGATCTATACATTTTCCAGGCTGCCAGTTTTATTCTAAATTAACTAGACAGATATTTTAGCTAATGAACTTAAATGAGTCTGATGTTCATTAGCTAAGAAGTTAAACAAATTGTATATTATCAGTTAATTGACATTGAAAGTCAGAGTCAGTCTAAAAGTTTTATGCAGTTGGACTTGACATATTTCACCGAAAATATAGTGCACACATAGTGTATGATGGACAAAGACTCAGATTTTTTTAGCTTCAGGCTATTAGTCTGTCTAGTCAAAGGATATCAAAAATGTTTGATATTTTGAGTTAATTGTAAAACATAACATTTTCATGTCCATACGTCTCCTAGCAACAATGTGCATATTTTGTTTGTTGTGTTCATAATCCTCAGTTGTTTAGTTTTACTTTGTAAGCATTTACAAAGTGTATGATGCCTAGTGTTTTAAAAACTGTTCATATTGTAAAAGTTGCATACACACACACACACACACAAACACACATACACTATACATGTGCAATGCACTACTGAACTTGACTATGACCCAGCAAATGTGAGCACATGCCAGAACTGTCACAACACACACACACACACACACACACAGGAGATGCGGTGGAGCGAACAGCGTGGCAGGTGGCAGTTGTGTGAGACTGGTGTTAATGGCTCACCTGGCACAAGACGTATGCCCATACACACACACACACAGAGAGAGAGAGAGAGAGAGAGAGAGAGAGAGAGAGAGAAAGGCGGTGGGATGCCAGCTGTTACCCTGGCGACCTGCATGGCTGCAAGGATCCATGAAAAGAGAGCGATACCAAAAGACGTTGTGTGTGTATATGTGTCTGCAGGTGGGCTGGGCTGCCCAGAGGGGAGGCCATGGCAGGCATACTAATCACACTCAGAGATAGAACTGGAGATCACTATATGATACTAGCCAGAGATCACAAACAACATTAAATCAAATTCAATGCACAACCAATGAATGTCCACAAAGTCAGACAAGACTCAAGAAAATGTGCCTCCCTCTGGATACCGAAACTCTGGAAATATGGAGCTGACATACAGCACACAAGCAGGAAGAATCACTTCATTGCTCAGAGGTTGCCCTCTCATAGCTCAAGAAAGAGTTCTCTGTTATGTTTCATTAAAGTATCAAGAAGATTCACCTAAAATTACTCAGCTAAAATAACAACAAAGGAGACTGACATAAAATAGCATTTGTGTGACAACCAGCAAATATACGGAAAACCAGAGTGATTGCGAGTGTGATTGCGAGTGCTCTTAAACAACAGCTCAGTAAGTTAATATTGAGTGACTTATATTTCACTTATCTGTTTTTGCTCCACCATTGAAAATAAATCCACTCCAAAACAGAATCGTTCTATATCTCTGAGCAACACATGGTGAGATTTTGTTTCTGAACAATTCAGTTGAATGATCCAATGGCCCACTCATAAAAGCTGCCACCTCTGCTGTGGACAGTGGCATAAACATACTCAACATACTCACTAACTAATGTTTTCACTATTTGTGTCTTAATGGTGAAGTACGAAAAACAAAAATATAATAATAATAATAATAATAATAATATACAGTACAGTCCAAAAGTTTGGAACAACTAAGATTTTTAATGTTTTTAAAAGAAGTTTCATCTGCTCACCAAGGCTACATTTATTTAATTAAAAATACAGTAAAAAACAGTAATATTGTGAAATATTATTACAATTTAAAATAACTGTGTACTATTTAAATATATTTGACAAAGTAATTTATTCCTGTGATGCAAAGCTGAATTTTCAGCATCGTTACTTCAGCCTTCAGTGTCACATGATCCTTCAGAAATCATTCTAATATGCTGATTTGCTGCTCAAGAAACATTTATGATTATTTTCAATGTTGAAAACAGTTGTGTACTTTTTTTTTTTTCAGGAT
The DNA here is from genome assembly GCF_018812025.1 of Megalobrama amblycephala. Lineage (NCBI taxonomy): Eukaryota > Metazoa > Chordata > Actinopteri > Cypriniformes > Xenocyprididae > Megalobrama > Megalobrama amblycephala. The sequence goes on from NC_063050.1 coordinate 39,632,856, forward strand.
TCCTTGATGAATAGAAAGTTCAAAAGAACAGCATTTATCTGTAATACAAAGCTTCTGTAGCATTATACACTACCGAAAAGTTTGGGGTCAGTAAGAATTTTTATTTTTATTTTTTTTTTAAAGAAATTAATACTTTTATTCAGGATGCATTAAATCAATCAAAAGTGGCAGTAAAGACATTTATAATGTTACAAAAGAGTAGATTTCAGATAAACACTGTTCTTTTGAACTTTCTATTCATCAAAGAATCCTGAAAAAAAATATTGTACACAAATATTTTGTACAATTGTACACATTAAATGTTTCTTGAGCAGCAGATCAGCATATTAGAATGATTTCTGAAGGATCATGTGACACTGAAGACTGGAGTAACGATGCTGAAAATTCAGCTTTGCCATCACAGGAATAAATTACTTTGTGAAATATATTCAAATAGAAAACAGTTATTTTAAATTGTAATAACATTTCACAATATTACTGTTTTTACTGTATTTTTAATTAAATAAATGTAGCCTTGGTGAGCAGACGAAACTTCTTTTAAAAACATTAAAAATCTTAGTGGTTCCAAACGTTTGGACTGTATATATATATATATATATATATATATATATATATATATATATATATATATATATATATATATATATATATATATAACATTCTCTTAATCTTAACCCAGTTTATTGTTCATTGAGTACTATAAGTATGCCATCATGGATTTATCTCCCCCAAAAATGTAAATATTGAGCCTTCCAAGCACCATCAAAACATTCTGTCAGTCTCTTTCTAGATCTGCCATGTCTCTTTCCACCTCAACCTATAGTGAGAGTTTGGGGCGTGGCTACTGTAGCAGGTTGAGCAAGAGGGTGTTTAGCCAGTGTGGGACCATGGTTGATGCATTACAATGGAAAAGACATTCAGTTTCGGTTACAGAAGTGAAAGCCAAAATTGAAAGATTAAACAGGTCATGAACATGTCAAAACAAACAGAGCATTGCGGTGCAACACACTTCAATATAACATCATCATGCACTCATCAAAGACAAATGTTTCAGTTTATATTGTTTACTTTGATGTGTCCATTGTTGACCGCCTCAAATAGTTGTGGTTCTTCATGTCAAAAACTGCACCAAAATCTATGGTGCAGATACATTGGATGGGTTTATTATAAGCAAGAGGCTATCTTACTCATGACACATAGCAACACAGCTATATATAAAGGGGCGTTTGCAAGGTTTTGCTTTATTTTAGTCATTCCGCTAGATGCCACTAGTGTCTGAAATTATATACATCACTTTCAGGAACTAGTCTGGCCAACTAGCAGTTAGTCAAGAGGTAATCAGTTTTACTTTTCGAATTCACATTAAATCAATTTATGTAACTAACATAAAAAAAAAAGTTAAAGTTGACCCGTGTTGAAGAAAAAATTACAGTACGTGACTAACTAGTCTAAGCAGCTGCAAGTGTAAGAGCTCATTCACACAGAATGTGTTTTTGCTTTGAAAAACGCAAGACGCAGGCAGAGGAATGGGGAAAATACGCAAGGTCTAAAAGACATGTTTAACTTATTTTAACTTGAGCGAGCACGTTTTTAGAATGCCGTGTCATGCACGAGACGCTGCAAAAGACGAAATACGGGAGCGCAGCTGTCATGCAGCTAGCATGTGTTTACATAGAAAAACAATGGCAAAGTAGAACATTAGAATGGAAAAATGCCTTCTGTGTTAACGGCTCCCAATGATGCTAGTGGTGCGAAAATTAAATGAATATCTTGTTTGTTATTTTTGTTTTCTCTAGGTCATACATAATATGATAGATCTTGTTATGTTTAGATCTTGGACTGGAGATGGTAACATTGCACTTGCAAGTATTTAGGTTATGCATGACCAATTTCCTTGCATAAATATAGGCTATTAGCTTTACTGTACATGCTGTTTTTTTTTTCTTTGCAAAATTCAAGCTCAGGGCAAACTAATCTGTTTACAGCTACGCACTCAAACACGCACACTGAAAATTGGACAGCATCCACAGACAACAGCATGTAACATCTGGCCAGCAGCAGGTTGGCGCATCCAAACATGCAGCTGTGCCTGTGTATATACAAGTGTATGTGTGTTTGAGAATATACAGAAGATGTGCAGTTAAGCTTCAGATCTTTTTAAATATGATCCGCGAGGCTCCACCGGGAGAGGTGCGACTCTGTGTACTTACGCTAATTAACCATGAGCACCCGAGATGTATAACCCCCAGGACCACGCTGGTTTTTACAAGACTCTATATCAGTGGAGGAAAACAACGCAGCTGTTTGTGAGTTTTAATTCCTTGTATGTAAGGATAAAGGATCCTCCACAGTAAGGATAAAATAGATATTATGTAAACAGAACATTGTTTATGCTTTAATCCAACTTTCTATTGTATGTTTGATCAGTGTAGATTGTTTGATCAATGTAAATCATTGCATTTAGTCCCTGCTGGTAGATGCTACAACTACACCATTATTTTGCAAATGGATTGATTGATTGATTGATTGATTGATTGATTGATTGATTGATTGATTGATTGATTGATTGATTGATTGATTGATTGATTGATTGATTGATTGATTGATTGATTGATTGATTGATTGATTGATTGATCACATAGCATTTATGGTTTCCACAAAAATATTAAGCAGCACAACTGTTTTCAACATTGATAATAATAAGAAATGTTTCTTAAGTTACTTAAATATTGTACAGTTCAGGAGTGTACACTGTGTTGTTTCTTAATAATTTGGTACTAACGCAAAACTATTGCTGAACAACAGCTTTGTTGCAGAGCAACAGTGATAAAGAGCTTCTACCTGGGACAAAAACTTTATAAACATACCAGAACAACCAGAAGTCTCCCTAATAAGTGTAGAGAGACAAATGAACTAGCATTGATGCTCTGTTTACACCTGGTATTTAGAGGCGTTTTGGTCAATTGGACAATCAAACAAGTGGCCAACGCTAAATATAGGTGTAAACGGGGTCTAAAACATTTTGAGCTTGTCCACTTTCGACCACTTCCAGAGGTAGTCGAAAATGCATTCGACACTTATGTGTTTGAATGTGATCGAACAGCCACAAAAGACTACCTACTCTCCACCTACTAACTTCATGCATAAACACTATGAGAAGCACACTAGCCAGACAGGATTTAAACTTTGTCGGCTGGAGAATCAAGATTGGTTTGAAGGCGAAAAACGTACTCAATGTTCTCTCAACATTCCTAATTTCTAACACGTACTCACAGCGTTCGCCGTGGTCTTGTGGCTGTCAGAGCAGAAATGAAAGCTGATGTTTTTCACTCATCTCTGGGCACGTTCATATGTAAATTGCACTAGCTTGTTGTGTCTATTATTGAAAGATCTGAAAAAAATACACATCCACATCCAATAAAAATACACAATACACATCCACAAAATACACATCCACGCATAGACCCTCCCCTTGAAGGAATCAGGACAGAAGTGGTCGAAAGTGGACAAAAGAGACACCCCCATCTACTTGTGATCCGGTCGACCAAAACACATCTTAACACCAGGTGTAAACACAGTGTGAAAACTACTTAAAAAGATAGCTGTCAGTTCTAATCTATTCTCCTTTGAACAAATTCCACAAATCAGACAAAAATGAGACATTTTGTGTGCCACATGGTGAAGATTCACATCCATTCTGTTTTACATCTGATTGTAAAACAATCCTCCCTGTTTAGAAATGGGATGAGAGTGTACCAGAGGGCCATAAACGCTAACGAACAACGCATGTAAAGACTTTGGCTCAGAGTGCCAGTGTGAGGCATTTATCACCAAATGCTGTCTGTAACAGTCCAATAAATGATGAATGATGGAAGGAGGCTTCCACAGCACCTGCTCCCCTCATAACAATGGCAACGGATTAGGACAGGGTTGAGGAAAATGGCAAAACCTGTTAGCTAGAAAGCCAAGATAGAGGTATTGCAACAGAAAGAGAGAGCGACAATTGGAGGATGACGAAAGAGAGTTAGCCCATCTGCTACTACAATGCCGTCCCAAATGCCGCTCCATGGCTGATATTTACATGAGCTTATATCAGGCGTGGCTCACTCCCAATACAAATGTACGAACAAGCAGCTCTACCGGAGCAAAACACGGTAGCAACACAGCCACAAATGCTGTGTAAATAACAATACAGCAGCAATAGGTCAGGTGGGACCAAAGAAAGCTGGTGTTTCCATGGAAATGACAGGAGAGAGAGTCCGCCGTATTGCACGGACACGTGCGCGCACTTAACTCAAACTCATAGACTCAAAAGAAACTTTTACTTTTCAACACTCGAGCCCCCACAGGAGCGAAGCAGCTCCTCATTAATAACTAATTATGAGTGCTAGAGAAACAGCTCGAGACATTATGTGGCCAACACTGAAACTAATCAGCATTCAGACAGGGTGGCTCAGGAATACGCCTGAAGCCACTCAGGCATTCACGGATTGGTTCGTAGCGTATCCAGGGCAGTTCCAACTATAAGCTGGGGAATATGCTTTTCGTTTGTCATGGAGGGCTTTTGACAGGACCATGGAGAGTCTTGACTTTTAGGTAAAATTATGCACATCCTTTTGAAAACAAAGTGTTCTTGTAAGTTTCTTGGCGTAAGACAAAATGTATTAGACAAGGTTTTGAAAGAGTATAATCTAGCATGGCGCATCATTTGGCTTCTAAACAGGCAGGTTTGTTTTAAGGCCTTTGTAAGTCTCTTTGAAGAGCCAAAGGGATCCTTGCAGTGTGTGTTTGCATGCAACTGGGAGGGAAAGCCTGTGTACAAAACCCTGCGTGTTTCTGTTTGCGTGTTATGTGTTCTGTTGTTTCCTTCCTCCAGAGGAGTTTGGGAGCATATGGACCAGTTCATTAGAACTAATGTGCCATAATAGTACGTTGCTCACGAGGCTTTTGCACAAAGCATTGCCAGTGATAACAAAGCAATCATTTCTAACAAGCTGCATTAGCATAGAATCAGCTGTGAGAATCCCAGCGGTGAGCTAGTCATCCCTGCTTTCTACAGAAAAGATGCATTTCAGCGTGTGAAATTATGAAGCTACAAAGGTGCAGGTCTTTCTTAGAATCTTTTATGTTCATGTTTCATACCTTCACTCGGTCACAACGGCCCCATTTACACAATCTATCCATCTCGGAAGATCTGAACAATTTTAAATTTTAATGCTTCAAGGGAGAGTTCACCCCAAAGTGAACCCACTTTCACGTCTGTCCAAACCTGAATGCATTTATTTCTTCTGCAGGAGACAAAATAAAATATTGTGGAATTTTTGTAATTTATTTCTTCATACAGTGAGAGTTTTTGACCCCACTGACTTTTATTTTTTGGGGGGACCTATCCCTAAAATTAACTATCCTTTCGCTGAAAGAAAGAAAGAAAGAAAGAAAGAAAGAAAGAAAGAAACGCATGTTCATACCGAATGTTTTTTGGTGATAATCATTTGGAAACTAGCCTATTTAGCATATTTAGCATTAGCAACAATTAGCCTATAGTTTCTCATGTGACTTGATAACATGCAGTTAATCTTTGCTCTCTGAACACCTCGACCTAAATCAGTACCCACATAAAAAGCCATTTCTGTGCCTGCAAGATGCTCATGCTTCATTTTTGTTGTCACATTTCCTCTAAAGCTACAGGAAGTGATGGAAGCCAGCCCGCTCACAATGCCCGAACCTCCCTTGCCTTTCTAACTGCTGTTAACTTGCTCTGACAGAGCTGCTTTGCTCTCTGTGCAGGTCTCTCACTCCCCACTTCCTCATCCAAGCCTGAGTGCCTTTACAGCCACGAGGAACCTGTTCTTTTTGAATCGCCACACGTGAATGATCAGCAGCATCACACAGGCAGCACAGTACTTTCTGGGGGTACGTCAGAGAAAAGAAAGGTGGTGATGAGTGATAGATTTACTCCATTATGTTCTGCTCTAGGTCGAGTGTGTGAATAGTCTGATATTATTCCTGCTCATCCTTAAAATAACTATACGAGATCCCCACAGGAAACCGCAGCACTGGAAGGGAGACTGACAGAACAAAATAGACAAAGAGGAAGAATGGGATGCAGTGCAGAAACTTCCAGGCATACTGTAGCATACTACAAGATACTAGAGAGAACAACACATTTATGTGTTTTATTACATTCACTCATTCACAAAAAAAAAAACTTTATTTAAACAACTTATTTTGATTCAACACCATTGTATTTGGGTTTCTGGTTCAAATGTAATTGCTTCATGTTAAATTGACTTATATTTATATGAAAACTATTTATTTTATTTGAACCAAAACCAATCATTCAAGTTAAATGAACACAATTGATTCTAGTTAGTTTAACATGGTTGATTCTATTGGGTTTTACTTGATTCAGTCATGTGGAACCACTGTCCATGATTTAATTGATTTGGTTGGACATAACTATTTTACATAGATTATTCCTATTCTTCCTATTCTGTCACAACACAATGATTTTGCATAGTTTAAAAATAAACCTTTAATGTTAATAAAAACTAAATTGGTTGTGTGGAACCACTTTCCATAATTGACTTGAGTTAGTTTAAAGTATATTTTTTTGAGTGTTCCTTTGTCCAAACTAAATCGTATAAATCTGACCCAACTGAAACATTCTTAAGGAAATGCCTTTCTAGCAGCATTTATGCATGCACCATCAAAACATTGTTTTGTTTTTTTTTTGTTTTTTTTGTTTTTTTTTTTCCTCTGGATTCTTCAATGAATACAAAGTTTAAAAGAACAGCAATTGTATTTTTTCTAAAGCCCAAAGTATACTTCACCTTTTACACATATGCAAGGGTTAGCGTACAGTGTGTGTGACGTAAATTTCAGAAGAGTACATGCGCACTGTACGCACACCACCGGATTTTTGATGCTCAGGTCACACATGGGTATTTAATTGTTTTGCAGTAATTAGTTTGTCCACAAGGTGGCAACCGTGCCCTGGGGGCATTGATTCATAAGGTAGTCAAAGAAAAACTGCATAAACAGAACAGACTGGAACGCATGCAAGCTACAGCGACGATGCAGACCTACATAGATGACAGATTGTCCGAAGGTTTTAGAAAGTACCCTAACTTGTAGAACTCTAGCATGAAAGAACACAAATATATTTACACAACTCATGGCGAGATATTGCTCAAAACTGCGCGTGCGTTGAATGCCTGTGTACGCGTACCAGAGATTGTATTATTATAGGGAGATGAGAGGGTCTGTATCTCTTACCATTGGAGAAAGCATAATGGCTAACTTAATCACATGCGGCACCTCTCAGCCTATCGTGTAATGGCCTATAGTCTCCTTTCCTGCAAACTTGCAGTCTTTACCGCAGCTGCAGCGTTAGCATTAGCCATTATGTTTTTTTGGTTAGTGGTAGTGTAATATATTTTAATATTAATTAAAACATATATAAAATATTTTTATGATTTATAGTGTTGTTCAAGTGAGTGTCTTGTATTTATGAAGTTATATTTTAAATCAAATGTATTTATGTATTAATTTATTTATTTATACATTAAAAATAAATAACTGCACACTTGACAGAAATTGTCACACAAGGCACTGGAAAGTCTAATGCCAGGTTTATCATGGAAATGTACATTTTAAGCAGTGATATTATTATATATATATATATATATATATATATATTTATATATTTATTTATTTATTTATTTATTTATTTATTTAAAATCATGTGATAACATTCATACATGCAGTATAATCAAGGCTTTTTCATATTCCTCCGATATGAGGTCAAAACATCCCTAGAGTGACACTTTGGTGGTGCATCGATGACCTGGGCTGGGCCCAACCGAAATCTCAAGATCAGTGAGGCATGGTCCTGATACTCCACTTGATCCCACTCACCTGTGGCAATGGATAATAATTTTAAGACAGATGAGAGCTGAGTACATGCAGCCTGGGAAAATCTGCTGTCAACCTGCAAATCTCCATATACATGCAAGAGCCATTTCCCAGTGATTATACTGAGTTGATGGGGCCATCCAGAGAGACACAAGGAGAGAAGGAGGGGCAGCTGGAGCCCTGCTGTGTGAATTCTAATCAAGCCAACCCTTAATCACTAGGTGTGAATGAGGAGTGGGTTTCGTTAAAAGCTGAGCTCTCTTACTAGTATTGCACAGGGATTGATTGCAGAAGAGATTTACAGCCACACCAAAGCACCTTTTTACTCATACCCCTCCATAAACCACAGCAGAGCCACTGAGAAGCCATGGCAACCAAGCCCAGCACGTATGCACATCCCACCGACCGCAGCTCTGACTGGGGAAGAAGAGGATCAGAGCACAACAGAGAGAGAGAAACGGGAGGAATATACACAACGAATAGTTTGCAAAGGAAGCCAGCAATTAACTCTAGCAAAAAGGGGACGCACTTACTTTCGTCCAAATGCTTTGCGATTCGTTTTGATGATGTCTTGCAGAACATTTTGTATGTCCCGTTTTTCCCAGCCCATGAATAAATGATAAGTCTGCTCTTTAAGAGATATACATCAACAGATTCATGACAGCAGTTGTACAGACAAGCAAAACTGAATACAGGAGGACTGAGTGCTGTAATCACAGTATACACCTAATGAATTCAGCCTCTAACAAGATAAACATTCTTTGAGGATCACCTATGAACACTTATTGCATATCAGAGCCCTTTAAAGAAAATGAATTACACTGTGCACAGATTAACAACTCACTCCTGGTCTCAACCCTGCCTTAAATCTATTGATATTCTATAAGAACACACATTAACCATCAGCAGACCTGTTTTAAAGGGATTAGTTCATCCCGCAATTTATTCACCATCATGTTGTTCTTCTTCTGTGGAACACCAAACATAAAAAAGTAGTACAAATTGTGCACTATATTCCAAATCTTCTGAAGCCATAAAATATATTTGTGAAATATAAACAATGTGTTGAACTCATAAACAAGTCATTCAGAATAGTTAATTGGACTGAATCATCTGATTCACTGAAATAGAACGATTCATTCACAAATTGGATATCGCTTCTTCTCTTGTGAACTTTCATCAAAGAGCCAAGAAGAGCTCTCTTGTCAGTCTAATTCATTAAAGAACAATTCGGAGTCAGACCAGTTTTGTGAACTGCGTCAACTAATTGAAATATTTTGATTCAAAATAATGATTCATTCACGAATCGGACATTCTTTTATGAATTTTCATCAAAGGGCCAAGAAGTGCACCTCATTAGTCCAATTGAATCATTCAGACCTTTTTTTGTGGACTGGATCAACTGATTCATTGAAAAGATTTAAGAAGCACTGGTTCACAAAATTGGACATGAATACATTCCTCACAATATCATGGCAGTTCGTAAACATTTTACATTTTGGCAAATTGGCAGCTAATTAACATTAGCATCATTCTTACTTATGAGTCTGGTTCATAAATGAATCTTTAAGTGAATCAACAGAATCATTGAAAATATTTGACTCAAAAGAACCATTCATACATATGAATATAATATAGATATAGTACTTCTCTCAAGGACTCTCATCGAAGACAGATGTCAAGAGCTTCCTCACATTAAAGCTATATTGTATTGGTAACTTTTCTGATACATTTGTGGTATTCTTTTTTGGAGGCTTAACTCATTCCCATGATCACTTTCCAAAAAGTTAACTTTATAACAAAAAGTAGCCAAGGTATTCTTCAAAAATTAATCTCATATTTTTCCACAGAAGAAAAAAGTCAGAATTTCATTTTGGGCTGAACTATTTCTTTAACTCCAAAGGATGAAGCGGAGGAACTCTGATGTATTTTTGATTACCTGGCACACTGAAGTTACAGTTCCACCACTATGGCCATTTGTCGAGAGAGGCTGTTATCACTATGGTAACTAATGGAAGAAGAAGCACTAATTTGCAGGTTTTTACATATCATTCATCCATAGCATATTTCTCCTGATACTCAGGCTTCCCTTGTGCCCATACACTAGTTGCCTACAAATATGCAAAGGCATTTTTCAGCCTGAGAGGAATCTGAAAATTAGGCCCCACTTTTGAGGCATCCAAAGAGAGCCTGATCCGACTGATTGCTGTGTGGCTGTCTAATGCGCCTGACTCGTCAGAGACTAGATATTCAACCCTTCGCACAGACACAAGTGCCTGTCAGGATCTGAAAACGACTGATCATAAAAGAGAGCCAGACGATAGAAAAAAGGAAGTAGGGACAGAATTGAAATGGCACTAGTTACTGAAGTTCACTCACAACTGAAGCTCCTTGCTGTCACTGATGACTTATTTGGACTATAATATACATCTAAACACACTTGTAAGCCTGCTTGACTTATTGGAAAGCCTTGGGAATGACAATTAACCTCGACTGTAAAGTTCTTTTTTATCTAGATGTTGAAGCGATGGCCCTACTGGAGTAAATGACCCATAGCCAAGCTCTCCTTTGTCTAGCAGCCGTATTATCCCTCTATATGGAGTAAAGAGTAATTAGAGTTAATGTTGAAGAGTAGATTCTCCATTCACACACCACTGTAATGATACCATAGTCAAACTGTCAGGGAATTTACACATGGCTATTCACATTGACTAATGACATCGGCTCGCAAGAATCAATGAAGGTCTTGTGAACTGTGATGGGCTTCATTCTTTGCGGTTGGTGACTCAGTTTCCTTTCTTTGACTTTACAAGAAGAGGAACTAATGAACATTTTAATAAGCATGTATTGTGCAAATACATGAAAGATAAATAGTTTACTTTGTGGTCATGTCTGACGCCTGATTAATGTCTACTAAAAATGTCACGTAAATTGTTAATTTAGCTTTGTACGACAGTAATTAATGAGTATATTGATAATTAGCATGCAGTTGACGCTATACAAAACAAGCCCTTTGATCCAGCTTAATAGCCATTATGCAATTTAGCGAACACTTCATCTGGTGTAGCATGTCTGATAGTAACAGGAAACTACATCAGTACAGGCTAAGTGGGTAACGCTGTCATCGCATATGCTTAGTAAGACCACACAAACATTTAAAATATAAATAATATTATGTCAACCTACACTGAAAAAAAAAAAAAATTTAGTGAAATAAATGAAGTTTAAGTAAAAATAAAATAAATGTAATTAAAAAATGTTGTTGTTTTATTTGAATAACTTATATTACATTAATATTTATTAGCAGATTTGAGTACATTTCACAAAATTAAGTAAAATCTACATAGCTTCACACTGCTGGTGCTCCCAGCATGCACCCAGGCATGAATAATTAATAAGGCTGCATGTTTTCACTGTTTGCCACTTTCACTGATGCTGTTGATTTTGTCACGTTTAGTATCTTGCTGTTTTATGACGTCTAGAGTTTAGAATTACCCATTTGTGCTCAAAAATTAGCAATTGATTGTTACTGTTATTGTGTCTTGGGTACCAAGAATTGGAGTCTGTGCATGTGTGTCTGGGTTTTGATAATGCCATGGTTATGGACTCTTATTTTGATATTCTGTTTCCCTGCTTTAGTTTCGGTTTGTGTTCCTCATTTGTTTGTATTGTTACTTATAATTTGCGCCTTGTATTTATACTCCCTGTTATGCTCAGTCCCTTCTTGTTTCTTGTTTATGATTTACATAGTCAGTGTTTCTCATATGTTGCTCCTGTGACTGTCTATTTGTATCTTCTTTATCTTCATGGGTCCTGACTACCCATAACAGATAAATGTTTGACAGTGTAACAACATGCAATCTAGTCACATCATTGGGTTTTTAAAATCATGTCTTAAAGAAAAATCTATATTTATGTGATAAATGTTTAACTTATATGTATTTATTGTTCATTTTAACCCTCAGGGGTCTGAGGATTTTTGGGGCCCTGGAGAAGTTTTGACATGCCCTGACATTTGTGCTTTTTTCAGTTGTTCATAAACATATTAATGGAAAAAAGTGTCATTACACTGTATTCAGCACAAACTAGGCTACAATAATATGTGAGAAACATGTATGTACATGTTTGTGTTTTTGAAGGAATAACGTTTATGCGTGGTTATTGAAAAAACAAAAAACTTAAGTCACTGAAATAAGGCCAAAAAAAGATATATTAAATCTTTGTTCACAAGACTTCTGGGTATTTGAGGTTGTAGACTAGAGTTTTTGCTTCAAAATGAGGTAAAAATTATGCTGCCTGCTTGTTCATATAAAACAATAGAGAGATTTAAATTTTCTAAAACATCTTTGGTCAAGAAACACAGTATGAGTGGAGGCGTGAATCATCATGAATAATGGGTGATTCTCACCTGAGAAGACAAAAGAATCGCATAAAGAGCTCTAATGAGCTTTATAAATAATGAGCTCTTTCAGACAGGTAGGCTGTGAAAAAACCCTCTGTTGATCATGTCTCAAATCTCATCATGTTGTATATCAAACATACAGAAAAAACAGCAATACTGTGAAATATTATTACAATTTAAAATAATGGTATTCTATTATATTCTTTAAAATATAATGTATTTGTGTGATGCAAAGTGTCTGAACAGTTATGTTACCTCTATGGCATTTCATATAGGCTTTTAGCTTAAAAGCATGCACATTTGGAGAAATATTGATGGATTCTCATATGTTTGTCAATTTTCTATACAGAGGAGTAATATTCAGGATTTATTGTCATCACTGAGCACTGGATACTGTGTTTTCAAGTCATACTTGCAGCCGGAGGGCGCTCTGCCCCTTTTGTCCACAAATGCCTGCTAAAGAAGAATAGGCAATCCAGGAACTAACCGAACTAACAGAGGCCAGAGATCGCTAACTATGGCTATTCAAAACACTTTTCAAGACAATAAATACACGATTGAGATGATGTATGCATGTATTGACTGAATTTACATCTGAATAGCGCTGGCTCCGTGGGCGTGGCCGCATTAGCGGATAATGAGCTGAATCACAGGCTTCTGACATGGCTCTCTTTTCATACAGATTACATAAACACAGAATATTTGTTTTCGTTTTGACTTACACGATTTAAAACCTGACATTTCAAAGTTTTTTTGTAGACATAAGTCTAATTTTTTTGTGATTAGTATTCACTAAGTTACAGTTAATTTTCTGAGAACTATCAGATTGGAGTTCGTTCAGAGGGAGACGAGAGATCACGCATCATGTTAGTTTTCTTTATTTTACAAAAAGCACAACATTTTGTTGTTACTCTGAGTGTACACAAATAAAAGAAGATATTCCACAGATTAAAATGGTGTATAACTCTTAATTGTATGTGCAACATTGACAGAGTATTTTGAGTCTCTTTCACACTGGTTAGAAAAAAACGCGGTGATCACGCCGACGTGACCGCCGACCGCATTACTTTGTACTTAATTTTATCATATAGATACCATTATATTTTTTTCAGTGTAATTTCTAACTTAATGAGTTCTTTTCCCTTTCAATTAGTTTTATACTGAAAAATCATATGACAATCACAATGCATAAGAGTCAATATGATATTAAAATGTACTTTTTTTTAAAACTACTGTTCCTGGGAGGAGGGAGACAGTAGTTGAAAAACAGCATCAAAAAAAACAACAAAAAAAAAACAGCAAAAGAACCAACATGTTCTCCAACCAATACGCCTATATAGGTCATTTGTCACTTCCCTGAAATACGACCCATAGGAGCGTTTACTAAAGTTGCGCCCCTATCGACAGCAGGACACTTTCATTTTAATGCATTGTTCCCTTTTATCTGCGTCATATTTCAGATTTTGCGTAGCTCAATTGGCAGAGCATTGCAATATATAACAATATGCAATCATGTGATCATGCAATCGTGGGTTCGATCCCAGGGAACCCACGTATATGCACTATAAATCACTAAAGGTAGGTTTAGAGGTGGGGTGGGTTGTAGTCGTTAATAAAAAAAAATAAAATAAAAAAAAATTGCTAAATGGAAATAGGACAAATGGTGTAAAAAGTCCACACATTGCATTTAAACGAACACGCATTTTGATTGGTAACGCCAGTCATACGTCATTTCATGACGACAGACGTAACACGACACTGTCATTATTTTTATGCCAGCTAGAGGCCGCATTACTTTAAAACGTAATTATAGGTCATAATAAGGAGGTTGAAAAATGACCTATAGGGTCGTTTTTTTTTTTTTGGAGGACAGTCTCAAAAGAACACATGTAGATCCACTGAACATGCACAACTGAGATATAACTTGCATTAAAAATGCTGGTCCCGCTTTATATTAGGTGTCTTAACTACTACCTGTATGTACTTACATCAAAAAATAAGTACAATGTACTTATTGTATTGCAAAACACTTTTGCTGCAATTGAAGTGGGATACGGGTATGGTTATAGGGACAGGTTTGGTGGTATAGGTAGGTATAAGGGATGGGTCAACAGAGTAATTATATGTAATTACAGAAATTAATTACAGATGTAATTACATGCAGGCATTTTTATATATATATGTAAAGTACAATATAAAGACATGTATGTACACAATAAGTGCATTGTATCAAATGATTTAAATGCAAATACATAGTAGTTAAGGCCACCTAATATAAAGTGGAACCAAAATGCTTTGTGGAAGCTTGTTTTTGGTTATTTTTGGAAAGATATTTTGGAGGTAACAACATCCCTCTTGTATACTCTCTGTAAGTGAGATTCATCGAGCTGGAGCTGAGTGTCCTGTCCTTTGGGAACTTTTTTGGCACTGAACCTTATCAGTTCACTAATATGAGAAAGCTGCCATGATACCTCCCAACCCCCATGTCACAAACTGAATCCTGGACAAAATAGAACATGAAGTAAAAGAGACTTCATCTTAATCTCAGTTTTTTTGTTTTAGTTCTCAGTTTGATCTTTTCAAATGTATATGATTAGGGTTAGATATTAGCTTAACAGTATTGTTTCAAACTTCAAATTAGTACAAACATGGTGCATTAAAGTTTGTTTTGCTCTAAGACCTTTTAAACTGAATTCAACGTAAGAAATTGTTACTTTCCAAAACTATCTCACGACCAATTCATACGTATTTTACCAGGTGGCTAATTCGTATTAATTCTCACTCATACAAATTCATATGTTACTTTCCTATAATTCTGACATACCTACCATATCTTTCACAGTGCATTTGAAATCATCAAATTTACCCTTGTAAATTAATCGCGATTAATCGCATACAAAATAAAAGTTTGAGTTTGCCTAATATATGTGGGTGTACTGTGTGTAATTATTATGTATATATAAATACACACAAATTAATGTATATATTTAAGAGAAATATGTTATTTATGTACAAAATATTTTTATGTATATATAATATAAATTCTATAAAAATATAAATAAATACATATACTTGTAAATATTTCTCAAATATATACATGAATGTGTTTGTATTTATATATACATAATAATTACACACAGTACACCCACATATATTAGGCAAACTCAGACTTTTATTTTGTATGCGATTAATCGCGATTAATCGTTTGACAGCCTTAATATATATATATATATATATATAAACATTTGTACAAAATTATTAACAAAAATGCATAGGAAAAACCCATCAAGGTTCCAACACAGTATCTTCTGAGTCAAATCCAATCTACCCAGATACATAAATCTGTTCCAAAAAAATAATATTGTTTAAATTGTGTAACACTGGCCCATTGCTGCTTCCAGCGGTTAATTCACATCTTGAAGAGGTTCAAAAACATTTACAAGCATGTCACAAAGTGCATCAAAATGTCTGGTTCAACTAGATCTAATTCAAATGCTGACACGTAAACAAACTGAAGACAGATCTAGAGTCACTCTAAAATCCTTCCCGTTATTGACTTTGAGCTCTTAAAGAAACTACCCACAATCCTCCTCTCCCTCCCAGTACAATAAATCCACCCCGTTAAAGATAGCACGGGCCATGACAATCACATTATTCCTTATCAACGATTCAAACTCCGGAAGAACCACACAGAGTGATGAGCTATAGATCTTTGTCATATCCAGTGTTCAATGCCCTACATATACCTGCTCAAGGATATTTACCTAATGAAACCAACACCGGCACATAACGATTGGATGGACTCGGACATAAAACCTGAGCAAATGTGACTGTAATGCTTGAATATGAGGTGAGCAAACATTGACAATACACTCGTCATATTGTCTACTTGTCGAGAGACCAATTATAGAAATACAGCAAATCAATGTCAGTGAATGGAAGAGAAAGATGGGGGGATGAAGAGATGAGGGGCTGTTCCTGGAGGAAAGCAGCAACACATACCAACATTTCATCCCCTCATATCACACATTATTGCTGCATCGATTCGTTGTCATTGATTAGCGATATTCGTGTTGAGCTGTTTTCTTTAGAGTGCGCATCAGTGTGTGTGTGTTCTGCACAGGTAGGAAATGAAAAACTCAAATCTCAATTAATTCAGATGGAAAACATTGACCTGGAAGAAGTTAGGAAGGCCTGATTTGCTAGCACAATTTTTCTTTCTCCTCTTTCGCTCTTTCCTCCTCTCTTTCTCTCTCTCTCTGGGAGTCATTAACATCCCTAAGAACTCCATTAACGATACTGATAACCCTCTGCATCATAGAGACAGCTAGAGTGTAGCACCCCACTGACATGAGCACACACACACACACACACACACACACACACACAAATGTGTGTGCACGCGATAACTTTTTATCCTTAAACAGCTTTCGCTGCATCAGCCCAACAGCACTAGCAAATGCAAACAGTGATTTACCTTACATTGTTATTTATTCATTATTTGTGAGCCATCAATGGTTAATTTTTACGAATAGTGTTGCATAAAAGCAATAACACACTCACAATCAGACAAGAACAACAGCAATTTTGCTTGTGTGACATTGCTTAATCATGAATATAGAAACATGATATAACGGATAAAAACATGATCTGTTCTGAAGCAAAAAAAAATAGTATATAAAGCCGCGTTTCCACTGAAATTACCCAGAACAATTTGTCCCAGGAACTTTTTCCCCCAGACTTATTGTTGCATTTCCATAGTGGTCTAAAGTACCGTGAAGATAGTCTGGTGACGTAGGACTGTGCGTGACTTTCCAGTTTCAGCTGGATTTCGTCCTCCGCATAAAAGCTTAATAAAGCCTGAACCTCATCGTCAGTCCATCAGTCGTATTTTTTAAACTCCATTGTTGATTCGAAATAGCAAATAACTCTTACTGCACACACCGCAACAGACTTTAAAAAACGATGGATGAAATAAAATGCTGCGTGGCGTCAACCAATCAAAATGCTGTTTGAACTCAACCAATCACTATGTTCAGCGCCCGAGTCCCACCCCTGAAAGTTCCGGAACTTTGAAAAAGTACTACCTCATGAGCAGGGACTTTCTGAGAGGGAATTTTTTACCCGGAACTTCATTTAGACCATGGTTCCTGCGGTCGAAACACACAGAGTACCACCCCAAAGTCCCTAGTTCCTGGGCAAAGTTATTATCGGCTTAATATAGTGATGAATTATAAAATACATGCTATCATTTGAAAAGGTTAAGGTTACTCAGATTCTGCTGACATCGGAATTATTGCGCTTACACAACAATCCAGTTAACATGTTGGTATTGAGTAATTTACAGTTTACAGACAATATTGGCAGATATTGGGGGGGTATATATATATATATATAGCTCCAACACAAAATCCCAGCAAAATGAACTGTTGTGCATCTCTGAGCAGCAGTGGTGTTTCATTCCTAAATTAATCATTGTTTTGAACAAATCAGTTGAGTGAATAATTCAATTAATCACTCATAAAAAAATACTTCTTTCAATGCTGTATGAAACAGTGTGTTTGAATGAAACGGAAGAATGATTTAACCTGCAAAAAACAAAGCTGATTTGCTTTACTTTCATTTTTATTTATTATTTGTGAGCAGTCAATGGTTTTATGAATATACTATTGTATAAAAGTGTATCAAAGACTGCATCCCCCATAATCCATTGCCTGGACTCATTAGCAATCATTGCCTTCAGCTGTTGCTCAGTGGCCTTGTTCACTTTGTCTGTATAAGCCTAGTCAATTCAGTCATTCATTCCT
This sequence comes from Megalobrama amblycephala, assembly GCF_018812025.1. NCBI lineage: Eukaryota > Metazoa > Chordata > Actinopteri > Cypriniformes > Xenocyprididae > Megalobrama > Megalobrama amblycephala. The sequence continues at coordinate 39,650,982 of NC_063050.1, forward strand.
AAGTCTTGCCATATGTCACTCTGCAATTCAAAGCATTTCCTTTATGTCTCTTGGTTTTTTGACTCCCTGCCTGTTATTCTGGAATACCCTTTTGCCTGTGTTTATTTCCTTGTTGTTTTTGTTTGGATCGATTGCCTGTGTGTATGATCTTTTGTTTGTTTCTGGATTACATCTTTGGATTAACCTTCAATAAATACTGCATTTGGATCCTCAGCCTTCATGTCTTCATGTCGTGTGCGGTATCTGATCACTGTTCTGTTCCTGAATTAATGGATGCTTTGAGTGAATCAGTTGAGTAAATTATTCAATGAATTACTCATAAAGAAAGTCAATTGTTTAGTTCCTGAATATATCGGTGGTTTTGAATGGAATGAATGATTCAATGACTCACTCATTAAGACAATCACTTATTGTTAATGACAAAATGATGTAATCTGCAAAAAGTCACTGCAAAAAATACCAAACAATAATGCATGGTGCAATATAGACACAGTATTCTGTCTAAAATGTAAGCTATTTAAAAACTTGTTTATTAAACAGTTTTATAAAAGCAGTATCACATTTCCAGTCGTGCTGTTGGATTGAACATAATTTGCACATTAATTCACCTGTAGTTTGTAGGCTATTCCGGTTATTATGACTAAATCAACCTAACTACCGTGGGTTACACTAACAAATGTAATATTGAGGGCTAGATCAGTTAGAAAAAAACCTTTTTAATTTAACAACAGCATATTTTAACTCTCTACAGTGAACCACTGTACATTTTGGTACCTTTTATGTTAGTGAGAGAGACAGCAAGAGAAAAAAAAAAGTGTAAGATGGGACTGTGAGTGCTTTGAGGTGATTGGTTTTTGCATTTGTAATTCCATCATATGAATAATTTCTTGCCTGCTCTCTGAAATCACGCTGAGTTGGGTTTCTGAGACTGAGGGGGGAATAATATGGGTACTTGTCCTTTATAGAGTGGTACACATGAGGGTTGTTCTCAACTATAAAACAGCATTTAAAAACAGCTTGACTTCATATAGTGGAATACATGCTGAAGATATTCTGTGTTGACGGCAGTCCTTGGCGTATTGGTTTATATGTATAGTGGTAGTTATTACATAAAGGCACGTATTTCCTCCATTAAACCAGTGGGCGGAATGGCTCTTTTCTATAGTCATGTAAAAACCATGTTTTTCTCTCCTTTGGGAAAGTTCAGCAAGGTGTGCGGAGACAGCCTGTCATTGAGAAAGCTCCTGTGTGTGTGTGCGAGAAAAGGTGAAAAACAAGGCTCAGCCCCCCATTGTGGCTGCATAGAGGCAGGTAGTTACTGTATTCTATTGTGCCGCAGGGCTTTTGAAAAGGCTGTTAGCAGCCTAGGCTAGTTTATGCTTTTCCTGCCCTTTGGCACTCACATTGTCATGATATGGGCAAGCAATGATGCCAGTATGCGTGTATGTGTGCTTCTATTTCCATTTCCCTTGCTCAGACACACAAAAACACACCCAGACACACATACACAGGATGATACTAGGTGACTGTGACACCATGTCCTGATTATTCTCTGGCTGTGGAAAAACATTGGAGGTTGAAATGACTCAAGTGCATTGGAAATATCACAGGCTTTATCCAGTGTTGATCTCGTCAACGAAGGTGAAAATGGCCATTAAGCTTCTTAATAAACAAGATGAGATGAAAATGACTGGAAATAATGTCCTAACAATGCTTTGAAGAAGAAATATCTAGAGAATGTAATCATTTCATATAATCCATTTATAGTAAATCATGTCTGTTATTGACCTGCTTGAACTGTGTGAGCTGAAACAGTAAAATTAACTGTTGTGCATCTCTGAGCAGCAGTGGTGTTTCATTCCTAAATGAATCAGTGTTTTGAACAAATCAGTTGAGTGAATAATTCAATTAATTGGAGTGGAATCAAAAAGTCACTTCTTTCGATTCTGTATGAAACAGTGTGTTTGAACAAATCAGAAGAATGATGTAACATGCAAAAACAAATTTTTATTAATTGTTATTTAACCATTATTTAACCATTTGTATTAATTATTTGTGAGCAGTCAATGGTTTTATGAATATACTTTTGCATAAAAGTGTATCAAAGACTACATCCCCCATATTCCATTGCCTGGACTCATTAGCATATATATATATATATATATATATATATATATATATATATATATATATATATATATATATATATATATATATTTAAAATAAATGCTGTTCTTTTTAACTTTCTATTTATCAACAAATCCTGAAAACAAAATGCATCACAGTTTACACAAAAGTGACACTGAAGACTGGAGTAATGCCTGTTAAAAATTCAGATTCACAGGAATACATAACATTTAAAAATAAATAAATAAATTAGAAAATATAGTTATTTTAAATTGTAATAATGTTTCACAATGTTTGATCAAACATTGGTGAGCATAAGGCACTTCTTTCAAAATATTTTAAAAATCTTACTGACCCTAAACTTTTGAATGGTATCTGTTAAATGTTTGACTGTTAATTTTGATGATTAAAATTAGATGTTATTTTAGTCAAGTGTTAAATTAGAATATGACATAATGAAATATGTATTTAATATAACATATTTCTGTCAAAGACAAAAAAAAAAAAAAAGGTAACATTTAACACTGGCCTCATCCCTAATCCATCACACACATGTAAGATAAATAGCCAGCAACCACTCAAATCTCTCCTGTTTCACTTTCTCTATCACTGGGCTATTTCACTAAGATATTATCATGCCGACTGGTAAAAGTGATGCCTTTCTGCCTAAAAAATCTCTCCCCATTATTCTCCATGCAGCCCTTAAATAAGCACGTTCACGCTAACCACAGAGCTCAGCCGTGTCATTTCCACATCAACCGAGTCTGCATTGACAGGGCAGAAAGTGCTCTTTACACACAACCATACTCTCCAATCATACACGGGAAGAGAAGAGATGAGATTTCTGATTTCCATGCCACTTCACAATTGCATTCATCACACAAACACTCAAAAACACGCACGTCTGCATAAGTACAGGTTACAGCGCTGAGAGTAGTCACATATGTCCTTGCAGATCACACAATCAAATGCATCTTGCAGACTCCAAAGTGCATGTGTTGGACTCTGTGTACATGAACGGTAGAATGCATGGTTGGTCGTCTTGCATTTATGACCACAGGGTAAGGTTACCCTGAAATTATATTATATATATTATATATAAAATTATATATATATATATATTGCAGTAATAATGTTAATGTTTATATATGAAAAATATATGAAAATCAGTGATTTTGCACAAAATAGTTGCGTGAATGATTTAATGACTCTCATCACTTGTCATCATATGGCGTAACGATGTAACCTGCCAGAAGAGTCATTGAAAAATCCCAACTACTAATGCATTACTAAAGATTAACAAAGACTAGAGCTAGGTACAACATGTATATATAAATATATAATCTAAACAAGAAACATCTCTAGAAATGTTTAAGCCTAAAGTATACTATAGCCATCCACATTCCGCGGCGGTGTGTGCACTGTTTGCGTGAGACAGTTTTCGTCATCAGGAGGTCCAAGAACAGTAAACAAAGCATAATATCATTCTCCATTGTTTCTGTTTTGGTTCTTGTTCTAAACTTTGCATGCAGGGGCGGATCTGCTACTTTTCTTCTTCTAATTGCCATGTAAATGACATGACTCAGTGCTGCCCTCTGGTGTCTTGTAGAGTATAGAAATGCAATTGTATTGGGCATGCGTCAAACACATCCTATCTGCGCTCATTCATGGTTGAGTATACTTTGAAGCTGTGTGCGAGACAGAGCATATATCCGGACCTTTAGTCTTGCATTATAATTGCAGTTGTAAGCACTGAATAGATTTGCCACACTTTAAAATGATGTTATCTACTTAGAGAGTTGTTGAATATTTAAATTATTGTTAAACTAGCGTGTCAGAATTTGTTAAAATTAAATTGTTTCCTGAAATGAATAATGCTAGAAAAACAACCTAGGTATCTACAAAAGTTAGATTACAGATCAGACACTTGTGTATGTGACAAACCTCCACAGACTGTGTCTTGAAAATTACCCACATAAATTCTCTTAATTATTATAAACACAGTCAGGCATGAAAACTAAACGAAACAGAAGTCTACAGGGGTATAAGTGCAAAACAGTAGAGAAAAGAGTTTTCATAATGCCTTTCATTTGTGAAGAGAACAAGTTGATGGTAAATTGGAGAGGTCAGGTTAGAGAAAAGCTGCACTAAAAGCTCACAAAAATAAATGTAATTTCACCCTAGTTTTTTCAACATATTTGAGGTTCACTCAAAAGGAAAATGCATGATTTTTTTTTTTTTTTTTAAACCAACATCTACTACCTAAAGGAACCATGTAAACACCATGGTACATAAATGTGATATTATCAAAATACCATGGTATTACCATCTGATACCATGGTACTGCCACAGTATTTTTCGAGTACTCTTTTCCTCAGTTGTTGTAGGTGAGTGTTGAAAAACCAAATAGCAACAGTTACACTGCAATGTTACAGTATGAATGTGTTTCAGAGAACAACAACCAGTTACAATCAAATTGGGCTAATTATAACAGAAACAGCACAATGTAACCACAAAAGCATGTAAATAATTTATGTTTAAATTAAATAATTTCCCTTGTCATTGATTCATAATGAACATGCAAGCCAGAGTTAACCTAGCAAGTAGTGAAAACCTTAAAGGGAATCACCCAAATTTGAATAGTTGGAGCTCAAAAGTTTTGGTGAATAATGGATTAAATTTTTGGCCTGCTATTCATATACATTACTGTTCAAAAGTTTAAGGCTGGGAAGCTTTTATATTTTTGAAATAAATATATTATGCCTACCAAGACTGAATTTATTATTTATTATTTAAATGCATAAATATGTTAAAATGTAGCAAAAACAGGAATATTGTGTAATTTTATTAGCCTATAATATAAAGTAGCTGCTTTTTTATTTTAATATTTAACATAATTTTATTTTATTTTATTCTTGTGATGGCAAATCTTACTGAACACAATTTTTAGAATGACAGTTTAAAACAATTGTGCTTTTTGGTTAGACTTTATAACAAGGTATCCTTGTTACAGTGTAACTATATAGTAATATACAGTGTAATTATATAGTAATAACCAGTGTTGGAGGCAACGCATTACAAGTAATTTGAATTATCAATCAGATTACTTTTTTCAAGTACCTAGTAAAGTAAACCATTACTTTTTCAATTTACAACAAAATAACTGTTACTTTTTCAAATAAGTAACACGTTACTTTGTTTTCACATTTATTGACTGACAGCTCTCCTGTCCTCATGTTGAGAGTAAGTGCAGATGTGTTGTGTGCACTGTGTAAACATGATTACTCATCTCACTTGCATGAAAACATTCAGTATTTCTAAAAATGAATTAAATGCAATCTTAGTATTTTAGTATTTTTAATAACTATATTAAATTACATAAATATACTTTACAGTATGTGTTTAATCTAACTTTTTTAACCAATGTCTTTGCTACTGACCTTCAATGATCTAATTCAACCATACTAATAAGCAAAAATTACTTTAGATTATATTTAGAAATAAGAGTGTTGAACTTCCTCCTCCTGTATCCTATTCTTCTTTAATACAGAATGGCGGCACAGCGGAAAGATTTGTTTGAGCCTCGCCCTCTACTCTACAGGCGTAAATATGCATTTTATTCAGCCTGAATCTTATTCATTTGCCAAAAATAGAACTTTTTTGTTGTTATTGAAAAAAAAACAAAAAAAACAAGCAAGTCCAACACAGGTGAGAAAAAGTAACGCAAAAGTACTGTAACACATTACTTTTCATAAAAAGTAACTACAGTAAGTGGTGCAATTAGTTACTTTCTTAAGGAGTAACACAATACGGTAATGCATTACTTTTAAAAGTAACTTTCCCCAACACTGGTAATAACAATAATTATATAGTAAAATTATATACTAAGTAATATTTATTAACAACATGTACTTACTCTAGGTTTAGGAATTTGGTTTGGTTTGTTGCATGCAATTATGCAAAATGTACTGTTATTACTACAGTAATTACATGTAACAAGGACACTTAAATAGTGTTACTAGCTTTTCTTCTCTGATTTCTTTTGTCTTCCATGGAAGAAAAATAACCATACATATAAAGAATTATCGACATACAGAATTGTCATTTTTGTCATTTTCATTGTGAACTATCCCTTTAACTAGAGCAGCCTAAAAAAAAATTTTGTGAAAAAAAAAAAAGAAAAAAAAAATCTTTGTGTACCAACTTCTGTGTAATTATTTTTTATGGTCTGTAGACGCAACATGTACAGAACACATTTAAAACAGCACAATAGTCCATGAGTACAAGCTCACTTGTTTACATGATTGCTTTTCAAAACATTAAAAAAAAAAAAAAAGATCTGTTTTTGGCTGTAAGGAATAGGAGCTAGCCACAACCGAAAAAAAAAGATTTTCCACATGAGAAAGCAAGAAAGTGAGGAAAAAGGAAAGACAGGGCGGGTGGGGGGGGGGGATTCGAAAAGCTCTGCAGCAGCGGATTAGTGAGCAAAGTAGTTGTGAGCGGCAGACATTGAAAGAAACATTGCTCTCTTTACATGTTTTTAATTTCATTAAAAATGTAAAATGGCTTTTTGGAATATGCAGCATTTGGGAGAGTGCAGCAAGAAAGAGCTCAGGGCTCCATCTAATCAAAAAGAGGCAGAAAAAGGCATGGAAAGAAACTGCCTCTTGCAGAAGCGGGAGATAAACACTTGCTACACGTTCGGTCAAAGCCTCCCCAGTCCAGCACTCACTTAGCCGCAGTACAGTTCTCCTCTAATCTTGCGTCCTGCTCCGGATTTTCTTGTTTATTTTTTTTTTTTTAATCTGCTTTCACTGGAACATTACATAGACTAAAACTGCAGAAAGACAATAATACAACTACCTACCATAACTTCTACACTGTAAAACTCAATAAGTTCAGAATACTCAAAACATTTGTGGAAACTTATTACCTCAAAGCAGTTAAAGGTGCTCTAAGCGATCCTGGGTGGAGTAACTTCCTATTGACAAACAAAACAGAGGCTAGCTAGACCCTCCCTCCTCCTCCTCCTCCCCCTCCCCTCTGTGCTTCCTGAAACAGTCATGAACGCGCATTTAAAATCATTCTTGGCGGTTATTGGCTGGAGCATGTTTATTATGATTCGTTGTCCAGGCTGCACCAGGTAGTTTTTGTTGCCGTTTTTGGAGCTTGTGGCGACTACAGAGACCGCGTTTTTTTACAGTGTGTTCAGGGGACAGGCAGCTAGCGGATAGTGAGGAGATGTCTGCTGTATGTGACAAAAAATGTTTTGGCCTAAATACGCGTGACATCGCTTAGAGCACCTTTAAGTAAATTAACTAATTTTTTTTAAGTTAGCAGAACTTAAAATTTTTGTGGCAAGTGGGGCAGGGCGGGGCTGAGAGCCATGGAAGCGGAGCAAGGCCATTGTTTTTCATTAATAATCATGTCACTGGCATCCCTTCGCTCCCACAGTTCTCAGCCTCGCCCCACTCATCACAATGTTGATTGCATACAGTTCATTTGCATCAAACATTGCATTCAGATCTTGATTAAATGTTAGACAGCAAATAACATGCTATCAAAGAGACTGTCATTATATACTTGCATGTATATAATCAAACAACATACAGTATATACGGTCTTAGAAGTTCTGCAGCCCATCCTCAACCTAACCACAGGCTCTACTCTTCACCACAATGAAGGTAACTCTACAAAACTAACATAACAGAACCCCTTGTAAATCCCAACATAACACAACATTAAACACTAACTTATGTCTCCCCGTGTTAATCTTGTGCAAAATCACACAAAATAACACTTAATTTCAACATTTATTTATACAGTCTAATGCAAAGCATGCTAGGAATTAGAAATCTGCTGCAACTCAATCATATTAAGTTCAGCTTACTACAATGACATTTTGAGTTCATGCCATTTTGAATTTTCAATGACATTTTGAGTTCACTTTCATTATTATTCGAGTGAAACAAACTCATTTCATTTAATTAATTTCACTGTTCGGTTTTACAGTGAGGCCTTTCCCTATATAACCGGAGGATATGGTCAATAGCTTAGATGATTCATCTTCAGTATTCTCAATTCACTATTTTCACCTCAAATGAAACGGCAGAATTTCGAGGCTGATTTGAGGATTGGGAAAACACATCCACAGGATTTTATGTACTACAGGTGACGTTTTATTGAAATGAACCGTACACAACATCATCTCGGTTACCTTGAAGCTGACATTAGCATGATGTTTTGTTGAAAATCTGACTCTTTTATTTAGTCGGTTGTACCACTTAGAAACAGGCCTTCACATTCTAAAATGGGCCACATGGTGTTACATTATTCAGCTTCAGTGAATTTGCTTCAGTGAGAACAATGACTAATATCAATAAAAATCACTTTATAAGGTTATGCATGATAATTCTGCGGGAAAATACAGCTAAAACCAGTGTTTTAGAACACGGTGGCTGGTTTCTAGCTGGTACAAACAGCTTCTTAGCTGGTTCATTTACATGACTCGTGTCAACAGTGTATTTAAGCATGAAGTGTCTGTCATCTACAGTGTTACCCAATGGTCAACACAGCACTCTCAAAGTTCAAACTATTTTGATTTTGACCGCATTACCACTGACCTTTTGAAGCACAGCCAGTGATTACCAGAAAATTTGCATGACATATGCAATGTCAGTCTTTGCAATGACAGCTACAACTTTGCAAGTTTGTGTTCTTGACACATTAATTTGCAACACTGATGATGTCTTCAAGAGTACAAATCAACAGCAACAACAAAAAAAGTCTTAAAAATGTTCTTGAATGCCTCAATATTTTTACTGATTTTAATTTAAGACTCACGCCAAGGCTGCATTTATTGATCAAAAATACAGTAAAAAACAGTAATATTGTGAAATATTATTACAATTTAAAATACTGATATATGATATATCAGTAGAGTAAATATCATATTTATTTGATATATTTATTGATATGTTTAGTTATATCATGGAATTTTTAATAAAAACACAACTTAATCCTGTTTCAGCATGATTAGTGCCTTTCATGATTAGTGCTAAAATTATTAGCACATTGTAACCAGCCACATTGGTTTTTGAAGTTGGTGTTCCTATCAGGTAGCTTACACAGCAAGATCACTTTGGTCAACTAGCTTCACAGACTCATTTTTATTGGTTAATGCTGCCTTTATGTGCAATCGAAAATTTCCTAATTCCCACTTCTGAAGTCACGATTACAAGCTTGTCACGTTCATTAGGAATAATGGAGGAAATCAGGTTCATTCTTGCAGAAATCTTATTTCAGCCAAAACGTATATATTAATTAAGATATTAAGATATTTAATTTTGAATAAAATAAATCATCCCACATAAACATTCACACTGTAAACCCAAATAAGTTGGCAAAACTCAAAAAAAAAAAAAAAAAAAAAAAATTGAGGCAATGTCTTAAAATGATCATGTAACCTCAATGTAAACATTTTTATTAGTATAAACTTAGCTAGCTATAACAAGCTAAGAATATTTTTGGTGCACCAAAACAACAAAATAACGATTTATATAGTGATGGCCGATTTCAAAACACTGCTTCAGAAAGCTTCGGAGCATAATGAATCAGCCTATCGAATCATGATTCGGATCGCGTGTCAAACCACCAAAATGCTGAAATCACGTGACTTTGGTGCTCCGAAACATGGATTCAACGCGCTGATTCATTATGCTCCGAAGCTTCATGAAGCATTGTTTTGAAATCGGCCATCACTATATAAGTCGTTATTTTGTTTTTTTGGCACACCAAAAATATTCGTCGCTTTATAATATTAATATTGAACCACTGTACTCACATGAACTGATATGTTTTTAGTACATTAATGGATTTTGATAGAGGAAATGTCATTGCTGTCTATGCAGGCCTCACTGAGCTATCGGATTTCAACCAAAATATCTTAATTTGCGTTCTCGAAGATGAACGAAGGTCTTACGGGTGTGGAACGGCATGAGGGTGAGTAATAAATGACATTATTGTCATTGCTGAATGAGTACAGCAATATAAATCATTTACATACTTGCTCTCAAACCAAACCGCATGCACCACTTGTCAACATGATGGTAACTCTCCAAGAATTCTCCCTCAGATGGTTATTCATATATGTAAATGTGCACAACTTTAACAAGAAGACAAAATAATGTAGCTGTTGCAGGGGGGAAAAAAAGAAAAAAATAACACAGCAACAATCGTTCTCCTCTCCGACATGTTTAATGGTTATGGCACGCCCAACTCGGAAACTCGGGTATCAAAATTCTCTGAGTTTCCCAGTAGTAAATACAACTCGAAAGGTCGTTCATGTCCAATTAATGTCCAGTAAACTCATATTTATGATAATTCCAATAGCACGTGAAGGCAACTTAACTGCATGGCTACCAGTCCACCATCCAAACCAGCATGTATTACCATGAAGGCTAGTTGTTTCCGTAGGGCCCTCCCACTCTTTCTCTATATAATACATACACATATGCTAACACAAAGTTAAGCTCAATTGATAAAGCCTCCTCTTGATTTCTTTCTCTAACAGTTTGGTGCAGTTGAAATGAATTAGCTACAGCAGTCCAATCCCATCATGCCTCAGCTCCTTCAGATAAAAAAAAAAAAAATACACAAATACATAAATCAATTCCAACCATTGCACTCTGACACATGAATAACTGTACACAACCTTCAGACCCTCCCTCCTCTACTGCATTCCGCTCTGCAAAAAAACAGCCCCTCCCTCAAAGCCAATCTTTATTTTTCCTCTTCTAACCTACAGCAACAGCAAACATTTGAATAATTATGCAAATTCCCATCCAGAAAAGTGTAAAAATAATGATCAATAGCCTATGAAAAATGAATCAGGACAAGACGAAGCATCTCCGTTAGCTCTTCCTCTCTCACTCTGTCTTGCCTCTCATGATGAAAGAGTTCAAAAAGATTGAGAGTTAAGTAAGTAAATAAATAAATAAATAATAAAGCAAATACACAAATAAATGAATAACCAGAAGCTAAGCTGATAGGACACCATTGTGAGCATCCGTTTAAAGAGCTTGTTTTTTAGAGTTCATATTTACCCAGCAACTGCCCTTGAGTTTTTTTTTTTTTTTTTTTTCCCCACTTACTGCTATTATTTTCTAGCATAATTATAGGTCAGAATATCAAATGTCCTCAGATAACAATATATAAACACCAGTTTGCTTCATGCTAGACTGAAAAATATGACTTGGTTTTAGATAAACAATTACTGTGCATCAAATATTTCTTTTTCCATTGCAATTACTGTCGTTATTCATCATATCTGCATGTGGATAGATCAAAATATGGGTGGCCTTTACAACAGATGCTGCTGTTGGATATTTGTGAATGGGAGTTGTGTTTGTGTATGTGTGCATTAGGTAAAGAGAGAGAGGTAGCGCTTTATGAATAGCTCAGAAGGAATGAGGTGACAAGGCTGTATATCATAACACAGTAATCCTGTTCTCACAGAAAACAATGGAAGTAACTGATACCAGGCCAAGAAAAGCTTTCTCGCTCTCCCGTATAAACAGAACTGCTTGCTACCATTCTCATGATCCCATATAGTGTGGCCATCCTGTTGGCAAATGTTTGTAAACAATAAATGTATTTCATAATGGACTGAACGATAGCATGACTGCATTAATGGATGTATGGATGTATGGATGGATGGGCTTTTTGCAAAGAAATACTGCTTTTATATGAAGACGACCATTATAGAAAGAGTTTTTTTTTTTTTTAAAGAAAATTAGAAGAAAATCAAGTTTTTAATGTTTTTTATATGTCTATGTGGTGTTTTTAATAGACTTTAAGACAAACCATGTGCAAATTCATAAGTCAACACCATTGCTGAGTATTTTCTCTTTAAAACTGCAGTAAACCAAAGACAGTTTCAAACCCACGGTTTGAAATCGCTGGTGTCTGTGACGTCACAAATTACCTTATAACAATCACGTCAACATGCCGGCGGGCTTTAGCATATCATTAACTTACTGCGCAAGGTTGTCTCAAAATAAGGTCATCTCGGTAGGCTATATTGTTCTGTTGATATGAAAAATCATGTAGATTTAGCAATATGGTGGGTGTATGATGTACAGTCAAACCAAAAAATATTCAAACAATTTTGATATTTTTGATATATTTTTACTAGTATATTATATATCCATGTATATTAAATGAGGCAAGAGTGTAGAGTTATATTCAAGCTATTTTAGGGCATTTTTTTTTTTTTTTCACAGGAAAAAAATGTTTATATATGTAATTTTGGTGATCAAAGATGAGTTTTAATAGATAAAATTATTGACTACAGGGGGACTTTAAAGGCACAGTATGTTAGTTTTGCTGCTAGAGGTCACTTATTCAAAACAATAACAAAGGCATAGTTTGATGATGCCGTGAATAAGCGTGGAATCATGGGAGTTAAGTGCTAAGTTGACTTAAGCCACGTTTCCACCACAGGAACTTTCCCCAGGAAGTAGGGACTTTAGGGTGGTACTCGGTGTGTTTCGACCGCAGGAACCAGGGTCTAAATGAAGTTCCAGGTAAAAATGTCCCCCTCAGAAAGTCCCTGCTTTTTCAAAGTTCAGGAACTTTTGGGGGTGGGACATGGGCACTGAACATGTTGACTGGTTGAGTTCACCCAGCATTTTATTTCAACCACCATTTTAAAAAGTCTGTAGCTGTGCGTGCAGTAAGAGTTGTTTGCTATTCGAATCAACAATGGAGTTTAAAAATATGCCAGATGGACCGACGACGAGGTTCAGGATTTATTAAGCTTATATGTGGAGGACGAAATTCAGCTGGAACTGGAAAGTCACCGGACTTAATCTTCACAATACAATAGATCGCAATGGAAACGCAGACGGCAACAGGTCTGCGGGAAAAAAAGTTCCATCTCAACTGTGGTGTGTAAGAAAATAATACTTTTATTAAGCAAGGATGCATTAAATTGATCAAAGATGAAGACATTTAGAATGTAACAAAAGAATTTGACTTAAAAAGTTGTTCTTTTGAACTTTATTTTCAAAGGATTCTGAGAAAAGAAAAAAAAAAAAAGTTTACTGGTTTCCACAAAAAAATGTAACTGTTTTCAACATTGATCATAATAATAAATGTTTCTTGAGCAGTTATTTCTGAAGGATCATGTGACACTAGAGTAATGGCTGCTGAAAATTAAGCTTTGTCATTACAGAAATAAATTATGTGTAAATTTACGTAAAATATATTAAAAAATATGTAAAATTTATTCATAATAAACTAATAAAATATATAAATTTATTTTAAATAATATATTATTATTATTTACAATATTACAGTTCTACTGAATTATTGATCAAATAAATGCAGCCTTGTTGAGCATAAGAGACTTCTTTCAAAATTGTTAACAAAACCTCAAACTTTTCAATGGCAGTGCATGTCTCAGCGCTTTATCTTCATTTAGAGGCATTTAAATATTGATATACTGAAATACTGATTAAATTGTTTAATAAGTTGACAGCCCAACTAACCGCATCCAAGTCAATCTAAAAACATTCACATTAACAATATGCATATACAGTTGTCACTTCAAACGCTTCAAACTAGCCTGCTTTAGCCGAGCACCTACCAGTGCCATGTCTGGGATAATGCTGCTCAAACAGAAGAGTTCTCCAGAGTCCACTTGGTTAGCATATAGATTGCCTGCATGACTGCTCAGCCTATAGAACGTAACATATAGCGAGGTATGTGTCGACACAGCCTGCTCTCTCTAACATTAATCTACATTAAGTCAATGGTAATCCTACTGGAGTCATACAGAGTTAAAGCAAGGTTTGCTGTGTAGGCAAAGTTATCGTCAAATGAAAATGATTACTGTGAGACTATAGAATGACCGGATGGTTGTGAAAGTAATAGATTGTGAGAGAAATGACGATGCAGATGCTATTCTATAAGAGGGTCCAGTGCCAAATATTTTGTGTAATAATGAAATAAATAAAACCAAATGAGAAAATTATGGCTTGCTTGTAAAAGTGGGTTTGTAATGCATGAAATGTTATATATATATATATATATATATATATATATATATACACACACACACACACACAAACCCGATTCCAAAAACATTGGGACACTGTTGGGACATTTTGAAATGTCATGCCAAATATTGGCTCATTTTGGATTTTATGAGAGCTACACATTCCAAAAATGTTGGGACAGGTAGCAATAAGAGGCCAGAAAAGTTAAATGTACATACAGTATAAGGAACAGCTGGAGGACCAATTTGCAACTTATTAGATCAATTGGCAACATGATTGGGTATAAAAAGAGCCTCTCAGAGTGGCAGTGTCTCTCAGAAGTCAAGATGGGCAGAGGATCACCAATTCCCCCAATGCTGCGGCGAAAAATAGTGGAGCAATATCAGAAAGGAGTTTCTCAGAGAAAAATTGCAAAGAGTTTGAAGTTATCATCATCTACAGTGCATAATATGAACCAAAGATGGAACAATCTCTGTGCGTAAGGGTCAAGGCCGGAAAACCATACTGGATGCCCGTGATCTTCGGGCCCTTAGACGGCACTGCATCACATACAGGAATGCTACTGTAATGGAAATCACAACATGGGCTCAGGAATACTTCCAGAAAACATTGTCGGCGAACACAATCCACCGTGCCATTCGCCGTTGCCGGTTAAAACCATCTCTAAACATGATCCAGAAGCGCAGGCGTTTTCTCTGGGCCAAGGCTCTTTTAACCCTTATAGGGTCTTTGGGGTCTGCACAGACCCCAAATGACGTTCGCTAAAATAAAAAATAAAAAGTTCTCTTTGTCCAAATGACATTAAACTTTGTACAGTTGTTAACACTTTCTAGATCTACAAAGAAAAAAAAAAATGGAGTGATATCTTGTTTTTATGTTAGTGTAAAAAAAAGGGTCACACTCAGGGTCTTCAGGGTCTCCACAGACCCCAGGCAGTAAAATGTAATTTTGTAACAAAATAATTGTTTTTTAAAAAACAAATGTAATTTCACTCTGTTTATTAATGTTTTTACTTCGTATTTGTGCAGTTTTTGGAGGATTTGTCATATCTTTTAAATTTATATAAATAAATAAATAAATAATTTTTTTTATACAAAAACAGCTTATTATGTAAAATTCACTTTATAAAAGACCCAGATTTCTAACTTTCATTCATGGGGATAACATGGATAATTTGACATAGTTTAGTGTAAGATCCATCTTTTGGAAAAAGCAGTTTTAAAAGTAAAAAAAAAATATCACTTTTACCAGTAGACGGCTGCAGAGCTCCACCATTTGCTATGTGTTATTTGACTGACTGAAAGACATCTTTTCACAAGTATTTTTCAGTTGGATTTATATCTAAATATTATGAAATCACAATTATGACAATAAAAGACAATAAAAAATACTTTTTGTCAAAGTTTAGCATTTTTTTGTATTGAAAAAAATAATTTTTTCGAAAATGTTGATTTTGAGGATGAATTTTGTCCATTTTCTAAGTGAAGTCTCATCATAATATAACAATATTGAAAAACTGATTTTTTTCATTACAAAAAATACTAAACTTTGTCAAAAAGTAGCCTTTATTGTTATAATTGTGATTTCAGAATATTTAGATATGAATCCAACTGAAAAAATACTTGTGAAAAGATGTCTTTCAGTTAGTCAAATAGCACATAGCAAATAGTGGAGCTCTGCAGCCATCTACTGGTAAAAATTATAGTTTTTTTTACTTTTATATCTGCATTTTCCAAAAGATGGGCAAAAATCTTACACTAAACCATGTCAAATTATCCATGTTATCCCCATGAATAAAATTTAGAAATGTGGGTCTTTTATAAAGTGAATTTTACATAATTTTTTAATTTATTTATATTATTTAAAAAATATGATAAATCCTCCAAAAACTGCACAAACATGGAGTAAAAACATTAATGAACAGAATAAAATTACATTTGTTTAAAAAAAAAAAAAAAAGTATTTTGTTACAAAATTGCATTTTGTTGCCTGAGGTCTGTGGAGACCCCGAAGACCCTGAGTGTACTTCCCAAACAAAGACCGCACAAGGGTTAAAATGGACTGTGCCAAAGTGGAAAACTGTTCTGTGGTCAGACGAATCAAAATTTGAAGTTCTTTTTGGAAAACTGGGACGCCATGTCATCCGTAAAATAAATACAATAAATAAAATAAATAAAACTGCATGAAACATTCACTTAATTTCATTTAAATAATTAACAGATAAACAAAAGGAAAAAAAAAGAAGCTACGTTTGTTTTTGTGACAGTCTAACTTATTGTATTTGTTTTCTTTATATCTTTATTTTATTGAATCCAACTGATCACGCAGGTGCCTCACTCAGGTGCACACACAACATATCAGTTCTATCATTGCTAACTTGACATTCAGCCGTTCATCATCAAAACTAAAATGCAGTCAACCAAACATAAAAGTTATACTGCTCAAATTAAATGATTCGCTGTAAAATCAGCATGCTCAGTGCCCAAACAAACAATTTAGCGCATGTGAAGGATGTTGCTTTATGTGGATGTTGGAACAAAAATGAAATACAAAGCCTTGTTTTCATAATGAATAATAGTTTAGAAACCATAGTATGTTACATGATAAATATGTAAACATATTTGGATTTGTGCCAAATGAGAGGTGAGCCTAATGCCGTTTCAGTTTCGCTTTAAATAAAATCATTTTGGCTTGAGTTGTGTATAGGCTAATGAATGCCACTATAGCCAATTTGTGTTTTATTTTATACTTTAATATATAATTTATAGTTACTTGTTCTGTTCTCAATAACGTTAAATTTAAAGGATTTGTTGTGAGGGGAAAATAAGCTATAGTGTTTATAATGTTTGTAATTGTTTAGTTTTATTTACCAATATTTAATATACATACAAATTAATGTAATTTTTTGCAATTACGAGGTTAACGGGTATAAGATCAATTTCTCTTTCGTGATATTACTTCCTCTTCTTAGCCGGGTTACTTTTCTCTGTGTTGTAAACTTTAGGGGAAAGGCTTCTAAACCGTGAATTTTTAGGGGCATGATTTTCAAATAACGATTGTTTTCAGCTGCCACATTTATTAACATACGATCATTCGTACAATGGACTTGGTGGCATATGATTTTTCATGAATCACACGTGAACCCTAACGTAAGATCATTTTTGCACTCGGATCTGCACTCGTTTCTTTCATTAGATTGATAAATTAAGCCTTTTATCCCCATACTGTAGGGCATACCCAACATGATCTTGCGGCAGTTCGTACGTATTTTACAAGATGGCTAACCTCCTTCGTACGATTTCATATGTTTTTTGCTAAATTGTATGTATTTTATGAGTTGCCAAATTCATATGGATTCGTACAAATGACGTACCCCTAATCCTGCCCCTAAACCTATCCATCACTGGGATTTAGACAAATCATACGAATTTGTACAAATTAGCCACCTCATAAAATACGTACGAATTGGTCATGAGATAGCGTCGGTATACCTGAACCACACACACACACACACACACACAAAGAGATCATGTTCCAATGCAAAACACTTTCTCCAATATGGAAGCTGTACAGTTTTCCTTCTAAATGATTTAAAGAGAAAGAATGGTTCGGCCTGACATCAAAAGCATTTCCTTTTGAATAAAGAGATAAAAAAAGGCAGCAAAAACTGAAAAACAGGGGTGAAGGAGAGAGGAAGAAAAACATAGCATCTTTTCATGGAGTTTGGGGCACTTGAGATGCACACAAGGGCTGTTCACAGGCAGCATGATCAGTATTCTGAGGCAAGAGTCAGGGTGCAATATTCACTCGCCAAGGCAGTTGTTTATTGCGCTTTCTCATTTGCAATACTGTGCGTGTCAATTGATGTGCTATGATGCTTTGGATTACTTTTTTCCTTCTCTCCTTCAACCATGCAGTTAATCTCTCTCTCTCTCTCTCTCTCTCTCTCTCTCTCACTGGTATCTCTGAATAGAGATTCAGTATCCTCTAATGAATTCAGCTCTTGGACCCGTCTGGTCATTCTGTATGACACCTCATGGATTCTCACATCATGAACCGTGGCGTTGAGTGTATCGGTGGGAGGAAGTGGGCTCTGTCATGAAACGTTGGCTCATGTCTTTATATTCACCTGTGGATAAGCTCTCTAATGTCAGTTTGTTACTGGTCTTAATGTGCATGAATCACTGGTTCATATTCAAAAAAATGCTCTTCTAATCTTTAATGTAAATGTAATAACTAAAACAGCTTTTCAATCCCTCGCCACAAACCATCTGGCTCCATTTTAATATGTAACGCCCATTTTCAGAATCCAATCAATTCCCAATTAATAAAACCAAAGCCCACTCCATTTTTTTTTTTTTTTTGTTGCTGATCATCTTGAATCTGAGATACATTGAGATTCCGGATATAAAATGGTTTGTGAACCGTGCATCAGATTATTATTATTTTTTTTTTTTTTTTTGGTTCATTTTTGTTTTTATATTTGTTTTATCCCCCACTTACAAAAAAAAAAAAAAAAAACACAACATTACCATGGTTTTAAGGAGAGGTAGCATTTTAATTCAATCAAATTAATTAAAATCATTAGTGATACAATTATAATGATTGCAATGAATTTTATATTTTTAAATAAAATTATTAAACTTGTATTAAAATTTCAAAAAATGGTTTTAAACTTTTGGACCCCATGCAGTATAGTATATAGTAATAATTTTAATTGCTAAAAATATTATATTATATTATATTATATTATATTATATTATATTATATTATATTATATTATATTATATTATATTATATTATATTATATTATATTATATTATATTATATTTCTGATCACATGTTTCTGGTTGTTGTTTTTTTTTTTGTAAAAATCTTGAATTATGAATATGGTAAGCCTTTAGAACCATGGCGTGTATATGTGGTAATTTTGGTAACACACCATGTACCATCTGGTACTGCCAAAGTAATTTTTTGTAAAGGTACAAAGAGCATTAAGAAAATCTGAGAATTGTAGAAAGCTTGGCGAATAGAGGATGAGATTTTAAGGATTCTGACAAGTTTTTTTTTATCTCCACCTCTCACCCTCTCCCACTTTTCTTTGACAGAGAGGTGATAGAGAAAAAGGAGGATGCGGTAAAGAAGGTGGGAGAGAAAAAATTCGGAAAAATGCTGCAGTCCGCTCTGCTTGCCCGAGCAGGACACTGCACTGCTATTTTGAAGCTTCTGTTGCTATGGGTAACTCTCTACCTCTCTCACTTTCTCTCTCTAACTCTAATTTCTATGGCAACCCAATGTTCCCTTGGCTAAGAGAGCTCATGACTTCTTCCTCCGCTGTTTTCTTTTTCTCTGCCTTTCTTAATGTATAACATCATGGTGGCCTATAGAACAGCGAGTCCCCTGTCACAAGCTCAGGGACACCCACATGCACAGGCAGACAGGAGTGTGCATGAATATTTCTGCGCTCTAGTCAGGTATCCTCAGTGATGTCTCTTGAGGTCTGGATGACACACTTAATGCAGTGAAACAAGTGCTTGTTGATTAGTGTGCTGGTTAAGTAAGCTGTGTTCAAGAGATGAGTGGAAAGAATTCTGTGAAATGGACTGAGGTTGAAAACTGATGCATTATATAAGCACATCAAAGAGAAAATTGAGATTTTAAGAATTTGCTCTTTTTCACTTCATGAGTAAGAATTTATAATTAATCAATTAATTGCTATTCAAAGAAATTCCTATATTTTGGGAACAAGTGTGCCACACAAGTTATGAAAGTGAAGCCAAAACATTTCGATCGCCTCCAGGTGGCTAGATGCAGTATAGGTCATAAACCTCACCCTCTCCATGTAATTTAATGGGACGTGAGACAAACTAAACAATCAAATTACAGTTCAAATACTTTTTTTTTTTGTTGACACTGAGGCATATGTGTGTGTATATATATATATATATATATATACTGCTTTAAAGGAACTTTGAAAAAAATTAAAGGAACACTTTGAAAACACGTCAGATCTCAATGGGGGAAAATATCATTCTGGATTTCTAAGGGATTTCTTTTCCTAAGGATGCCACATCGTTTGATGGAAATGAAAATTTTCAACCTACAGAGGACTACATTCAAAGACACAACGAAAATCAGAGTGAAAACATGATGCAGCAGCCTAGTTTATTTTGCTGAAATTTCATTGCAGCAACTCAAAATGGTACTCAGTAATTTGTATGGCCCCCATGTGATGCTTGTATACATGCCTGACAACGTCGGGTCATGCCCCTAATGTATTGGGGTATTTCCTCCCAGATCTGGACCAGGGCATCACTGAGCTCCTGGACAGTCTGAGGTGCAACCTGGAGGTGTTGGATGGACAGAAACATAATGTCCCGAGGTGTTCTACTGGATTTAGTTCAGGAGAGTGTGGGGACCATTCAATGGTATAAATTCCTTCATCCTCCAAGAACTGCCTGAATACTCTCGCCACATGAGACCGGGCATTGTCGTGCACCAGGAGGAACCCAGGACCCATTGCACCAGTGTAGGGTCTGACAATGGGTCCAAGGATTTCATCCCGATACCTAATGGCAGTCAGGGTGCCATTGTCTAGCCTGTAGAGGTCTGTACGTCCCTCCATGGATATGCCTCCACAGACTATCACTGACCCACCACCAAACTGGTCATGCTGAACAATGTTAAAGGCAGCATAACATTCTCCACGGCTTTTGTAGACCCTTTCACGTCTGTCACATGTGCTCAGGCTGAACCTGCTCTCATCTGTGAAAAGCACAGGGTGCCAGTGGCGGACCTGCCAATTCTGGTGTTCAATGGCAAATGCCAATCGAGCTCCACGGTGCCGGGCAGTGAGCACAGGGCCCACTAGAGGATGTCGTGCTCTCAGGCCACCCTCATGAAGTCTGTTTCTGATTGTTTGGTCAGAGACATTCACACCAGTCACCTGCTGCAGGTCATTTTGTAGGGCTCTGGCAGTGCTCATCCTGTTCCTCCTTGCACAAAGGAGCAGATACCGGTCCTGCTGATGGGTTAAGGACCTTCTACGGCCCTGTCCAGCTCTCCTAGAGTAACTGCCTGTCTCCTGGAATATTCTCCATGCTATTGAGACTATGCTGGGAGACACAGCTAACCTTCTAGCAATGGCATGTATTGATGCACATCCTGGAGGAGTTGGACTGCCTGTGCAACCACTGTAGGGTCCTGGTATTGCCTCATGCTACCAGTAGTGACACTGACCCTAGACAAATGCAAAGCTAGTAAAAAACAGTCGGAAAAGATGAGTAGGGACAAAAATGTCAGTGGCCTCCACCTGTAAAACCATTCCTGTTTTGGGGGTCATCTCATTGTTGCCCATCTAGTGCACCTGTTGTTAATTTCATTAACACCAAAGCAGCTGAAACTGATTAATAACCCCCTCTGCTACCTAACTGACCAGATCAATATCCCAGGAGTTAAACTGACTTGATGCTGTTCTCTGATTAAAAAGTGTTGCTTTCATTTTTTTGAACAGTGTATATGTAAGCAATAAGGTACAAGAGGCTGTGCTGTATCGTGAATAAGTTGTGCGAAGCAGAGTGCCTGCAACCCCTTCAGCCGTGACTTATTCACGATACAGCACTAGCCTCAAGTACCTTATTGCTTTTATAAAACGGTTACCACACAATACAAATATTAAAGCCAAAAATATGTAACAATGCAACTTTCATGAAGTAAACTCTTATTAAAAGCTTTCCTTCCACAAGAAAAAATAGTCCCTGATCGTGAACAGCAACAGAAGTTACATTATTATGATGGATTAGATGGCGGCAAAGTCTGTCTTTATGAATGTGTCAATCAGTAGCAAAGACTTTTACATTGAAAAGACTGAACTGTTGTGAACAAGGAACAAGACGCAACTGACAAATGCTTTGACTAGCACTGTCAGTCATGGGAAAACCCCTTAACTGTTAAAAGGACAAGATAATACATCGGACAAGTAAACAGATTTTTTTATTATGAACATAGAACTGACCTGAAGGAAAATGTTAAATCTGAATGCAGGTAACGTTAATAAACTCGTTCACTCGATCTCTTTCTCACAACACTCTTCTACATAATACAGTAAGCTTCAATGAACAATATCAATTGAGAACATACAGTTTACGTTGCTAAGAGTGGTTGCTAAGGGTGTTGTGTAGTGATACAGAACCGTTGAGTGAAGCGGTCATAGCCGTGTTTTATTGTGAATAAAACACATCTATTGACCAATCACAATCAAGGACAGGAACTAACTGTTCATCTATATATATTAACTGTATATATATATATATATTATTTTTTTTTTTTTTTTTTCAGGTTTATTTTAAATACTAAAAACAATCGTAAAACAGTTTTTATTATTATTATTATTATTATTATTATTATTAATAAAAACAACACTTAACAGCAGTTTATTATTATTATTATTATTCCAGTTTAATACAATTCTGCACTGTTTAATAACTTTACTTGCCAAGAATTCTGAACAACTCTGCACAACTCTGAATCGTGTTCACCCACCCACCCATCATGGACTGCCCTGCATAGCAACACTTTAAATTCACTCCGAGCACTTTAGAAACTGAATAGCCACATACTGGAATTCACCCAACACCCGAGCATTGTAGCATCAACTTCTGCCTGGGCAAGCAGCACTCATGTTTTCTTGAGAAAATATAAAAATCTATCAATGTTTCCTTAACCTTTCTGTGGGTGAAGCAGAAATGCTGCATACACACAGAGAGAGAGTAGTTTATCTACTGGATGCTGTCCCATTTTATGGTTAACAAATAGTGGCTTGTTTTGTGTACGCTCCCCAGGAAGCGGCAGTGACATGAATAAAATTATAGGCATCTGTGCTAACACATTAGGATCTCACTAATGGCTCCTTGGGTGCGTTCGGCTCATATTTAGAGTGGCTATCCAAATCCTATTTAGGTCTCATTGTAATCTCAAGGTCTTCTTGTGAATAAATTCAGTCCAAAATCATCCAAAAAACATTCCTGCAATTCCAGTGTACAACCAAGCATGTGTCCCAGACTACTTTATTGTATTTCAGCGTTATTCACTTAACGAAAACAATTTATAAATAGATTTAGTTTTAGCTAACAATAACCACACTGGTGTGTTGGCCTCTTTCACGCAGAAATTCACCACGTTACACATGTAACATGGGTTGTGAATGTCATGACTTCAAGAGTAGAATGTTTCCATCCATTCAGTGTGATGCTAAATGTTGCTCGCTAAAGGGCTATTCACACTGACAACAATTTGATGTGATAAAGCAACCGCAAGTCATTCATTTGGCGATGCGAAAAGTTGAGCAGAGTTTAACTTTATGCAAATGATCCGCAATGCAATACAGGGAATACCAAAGGGAGTGAAGACAGTGGAGCTTGCATGATCCTTCTCCTGTCAGATACTGTTGTCTAATGTAGCCAAGATGGAACAGAAGTTAATAGTAACTGTGAGCAATTCCCCTGTTCTATATGATTTGTCTCTGCCCACAGACAGAGACATAATAAAATAAAATGATGCAGGGAAAAACCATAGTTAGAAATCACGGCATTCCAAGAGAGTTTTATTCATGCATTAATAATTGCTCATTTTGCTCATGATATGATACATTATACACTACTACAATTTATTCATTATGCTTTACCCTCCAGAAAGTTCAGCAGCAAGAAACTTTTCTTTTTCATACAGACGAGCTGTGCAGCCCACACATATTAGGAAATACTATTATACAAAGTTTATTCGTTTTCAAAATAATGATTATGGGGGCAGATTATCAATTGATAAAGACTTAAACTGATAAGCAAAAACATTGTGACCAGTCACAGGTGAAGCAAATATCAATGATCTCCTGACAAGGCCACATATTAAGGTCTGGGTAGAGAACAAACAACCAATTCTCGTAACCAAAGTGTTGGATGTAGGAGAAATGAGAAGGGAAAAAGATCTGAGTGACTTTGACAAAAAGGCTTGTGGAGAATTAGAAGTGGTGAGAATTTATCAACAGTGATCTGAGGAGGGACAAACCTCAAACAGGTGAGAGTATGTTAGGCACCCAGGGCTCATCGATGCATGAAGGCAACGAAGGCTTTCCCGTCTGATCCGAGTCAACAGAAGGTCTACTATGGCACAAGTTATATAAAATTTAAATGTAGTTATGGAAGGAATGTGTCACAACACACAGTGCATCACACTCTGCTGCATATGAGGCTGTGTAGCCGCAGACCAATCTGAGTGCCTATGATGACCCCTCTCAACAGTCCAAAGTGCCAACATTGGGCACGCGAGTATAGGAACTGGACCTTGGAGCAGTGGAAGAAGGTTGCCTGGTCCGATGAGTCCTGTTTTCTTTTGCGTCATGTGGACGGCTGTGTACATGTGCACCGTTTACCTGGGAACATGATGGCACCAGAATGCACTGTGGGACAATGACAAGCCAATGGAGGGAGTGTGATGTTCTGTCCAATTTTCTGCTGGGAAACCTTGGGTCTGGCCAGTCATGTGGATGTAAATTTGGCACGTGCTACTTACCTAAAAATTGTTGCAGATCAGGTACACCCTTGACAATGGTGCGCCCTGGTGAAAGCGGACTCTTTCCACAGGATAATACACCCTGCCATACTGAACAAAATGGTTCAGGAATGGTTTGAGGAACATGATGAAGAGTTCAAGGTGTTGCCCTGGCCTCCAACTTTCTCAGATATCAATCCAATTGAGCATTTGTGGGTTGTGCTGGACCAACAAGTTTAATCCAAGGCAGCTCCAACTCGCAACCTACAGGACTTGAAGGATCTTCTGCTAATGTCTTGGTGCCAGATACAACAGGACACCATCAGGAGTCTTGTAGAACCAATGCCTCAGCAGGTCAGAACTGTTTTGTCAGCATGTGGAAGACCAACAGCATATTAGGCAGGTGATCATAATGTTTTGACACATTTGTGTATTTTCTAGGGTTGCCCCCTAATATTCGTTAGTCGACTAGAAGAGGCTTAGTCAACCAAAAATGTTTTTGGTTGCACTTTATTTTAAAGTACATACACTTACAGTGTACTTACCCTAGAAAGTAGTGGGTAATTAAAGGCATCTACATGGGTTAAGTTTAGGTTTATGGGTAGGTTCATAGTTAGTACCTTGTTATTACTCAGTTATTGCAATTACTATAATAAGTACATAGTATTTACATGGGGAACAGGACTGTAAAATAAAGTGCTACCATGTTTTTAGTTAGTTAGTTGCAGAAAAAAAAAACACCTTGTGGTGAAGTCAAGCTGTTTGTGAGGGACAGATCATTAACGGCGGGTCATTGTGGTAATTACAGTCTGTTGGGCAGGAAATCAAAAAGTTCTCCTATCATCCATCGACCTCAAATTTGGCTTATTATTTTAAACATGTAAGTAGTAGCAACTTTACATGGCTGCTTACTCTAGATAAATGTGCTCTATTATTAGGTGCATATCCATGTGTTTGTGTGGAGTGTGGAATCTAAAGCTTACCGAGCTTACTTCATGACACAGAGGCACCGGCGCGATCACTTGCATTTTTTCCTGATAACAGTGGAAACAACTTAAAATACTCTGTCATTTTTGATCATACAGATAAGAGTAATACATCATTCATCAAACTGTAAGATTGCCAACCAATTTAAGTGGAAAACAAATATTCTCTGATTATGTAATCCATATGAAACGTGCATATAGACACGTCCACTACTGAGGACATGATGAGTCTGCATCGTCAACTTAATCTCTGCAAGTGAGAAAACAGAATACATTATCAATAAATTATGAGATTGTTCAGACAGTCTCTTTTTATTTTTTTCACGCCATATTCATAATAATTACTTTTACTGATGCACCGTGGCAAGCTTTATGTGTGCGCTTGAGCGCTGATTAGGGTATGTATTATACAGTATATAGGCAATTAAAGGCTCATTATTATGATTTATATGGCTTATTAATATACACGTGCAATTAGTCGACTAATCGCTTGAATGAACAACTACTAGTCAGCTAGAAAAATCTTTAGTCGAGGGCAGCGCTAGTATTTTCACATGGTTCCTTGCACAATATTATGTTATGTAAATCCCTTAAGTTGAATGATTTGTAAACTGATATATTTTTTAACATTTCAATCACATAACCAGCTCCATATGTATGACTTTTCTGCTATAGTAAACTTGCACTTGCAATGCAAAACGGCTACGCGTCACATTAAAACAAGTCACGATAAAAGAGCTCAAAGACTTGTAGATGAATGCTAAAATGGCATGGCTGCTTTAGCAAATGTGTTTTTATCTCACATTTGCTATTGTTAACACTATCGGTTAGGTTTAGGGTCAGGTTTAGTGTAGGTGGTATGTTATTTTCAAACGCGATAGAGCAGTAACCTTTTTATGCCACTCACTGGACATTTCTTTTCCGCACTGCAATATATATATACACAACAACCAACATAACGAAAAGATGGCAGATTCATTCATCTGTTTCAGATAAAACTCATTTGGACATTTCACTTTGAAAGTGCAGGGAAGAAGCAACCTTATAGCTCGCAGAAGTGCATCACAAGCACGTATTTCCAATGAGCTTTGGTTGAACAATCCAGAAACTTTTCAAGCATAAGTAATAAAAAGGCTGCTGATGTCATAATCTACATAGACAAAGATGTAATGTGTTTGATTTCCATGTATAGTTAAGAGGTTGAATTATGGTATAGGCCTGTGTGGTGCAAAATTATGGCAGGTGGCGAATGGTTAATGGTAAATACCGCTAAAGTTTTGTAGCTTTGATTGACAACTTGAGTGGAAACATGGGTTTGTCAGCCCTATACATCTCCTTCTTTCAACACACATGCTGTGTTTAATCAACAATCTTTTATTAGCCATGTCACATCTGTCTTTTCCCCTCATGCTGCTCCAGAAGGAACAGCGAAGGAAAAGTGTGATTATTTCACAAATCTCTAAGCAGACGATTCAATTATTTGACTTCACTAAGCATGGCTTGTTCGGAGCAATCAAGATTAGGTTAATGTCCCGTCACCCTCATAGGCACAAAAGCAGCTAAGCCTATTCTTTTTCACCTGACTTTTCTATTGTAATGGAGAAAATGACACATAATATAATCATATTATGCACAATGAAATACAAAAGAATTCCTATCTAAAGTAATCTTCAGATACATGAAGGACATATTGCCTAGATAATGTGTTTTATGGGATTGTAGAAGAAATCTGATTAGTGTGTGTGTACATCTATACATTCAAATATGAAACGGGATACCATCTTCTTATTTCACATTTTCATAAATGGATATCTAAGCTCACGGTGACTCAGCACTAAACGCAAAACCGACAGTGTTGAGATTATTGGGATGTTAAGGGTATAATGTTACGCATCGCTTGTTATATCTTGCTAAATATCTACCTAACAAGACAAATAAAGTGCTCTGCTGAAAATGCTGCCAAAAAAAAAATAAATAAATAAATAAAATCATGTACCTACAGTGGTTTTTCCATTGAAGCATGTTTGTGTTTAAAACATGTTGACACTTAAGTTCCCCTTAGGACTTGGCAAATGGAGTATCTGCCGTATATAGAATGGAGACTGATAGAATAAAGTGATGCTCCAGGGGTGGAGACCTGCCTCTTAGCAACATTACTAATAAGCACTTAAGCACTTTAAAGTGCATGTTTGGGTAAAGTGGAGACTAGAATCAGGACTGACAGTAACTCTTTAAACACTTCAATAGGTGTGGTGATACTGCATAAAATCGAAATACAAATAGTAGATTCAACAATTAGATCTATTCAACAGGCCACACTACTGGCAAGTAATAAAACAACAACAACAACAATTGTTACAGAGAAAAAAGAAAAAAGAAAAAAAAAACAGTGCATATCCTGTAAAATCCATCAGTTTGTAAATATTAGGCATATAGAAACCAATTCTTGGTTTAACCACAGCAAGCTACTGCATTAGAATAAGCCAACAGAGTCAAGAAATAGCGCTTGTTCAACCAAGAACATGTAACTGCTCCTCAAAACTGCTGGCATGAATGTATTTTGGCATCTGAATGTTCCAAGTACAAAGTCATGTTTGGCTTTCTTTCTTTCGCTGGCAATGAGGAAAACTGAAGATTCAATTACTATTCAAAATCACAAAGCAAGCAAATTATCCCTTCATAAAAAGCTGAGTTTGAAAAGCTTTTGAACATGTAAGGACTTGAATCCTTATTATGAAAGGTATATTGGTTCAAATGATTAACCATTCTGAAGAAAATTGAGTTTTTGCATCTTTTAATAATAATCCAGAGACATATATAAATGAGAACCTTGGTAAAATCCATGCTTGAATGCTGTATATTGACATGCTTTCTATCGTTTCAAAAATTGTTTGTTGTGATTTGACCTCAGTTGAAAGGGGGAAACTGCAATCCATGTAATTGCGTTAGTGAATTTGGACATGGCAATCAATACAAATATGTATATGAAATATTAATACAGAAATGCTCTTTCTCAGATTAATTTATAGGGCAATTCTGAAATA
Source organism: Megalobrama amblycephala (assembly GCF_018812025.1). Classification (NCBI taxonomy): domain Eukaryota; kingdom Metazoa; phylum Chordata; class Actinopteri; order Cypriniformes; family Xenocyprididae; genus Megalobrama; species Megalobrama amblycephala. The sequence goes on from NC_063050.1 coordinate 39,679,746, forward strand.
TTACAATGACTAAAAACATCGACTGGAGTTATAAGTATGTAGTGTTATAGTGTTATATAAAGGCAGTGGGATATGCGAAGGAGAATATGAACATTGGGCCTTATTCACTAATGCACCAGTCGGGCAACAGCTACTTAGATGAATGGGAAAGAACGGAGTATTATAGACCAACTTTCTTGTCCCTCTTCCAGTTCACAGCAATGTCACTTCCTCCTTGCAAGGCAAGTTAGCTTCTCGAACCCTCGGCTGAAGTATCCACTTGTAAGAATCCCATCAAATCAAAGCAAAAGGCGCACAGGATCCAGCACAAGTCTATTTAAAATGATAAAGATCCTCTCACAGCGTAGTGAAGATTCTTATCTGTTCCATTATGAATATTTACCCGCTACGGCATCTGAGAAATGTACACACACATTTGAAGCTAATTTCTGCATCCGCTAGTATGTAACTATGTGAGATATTCACAGCTGGTATGATAATCCTTTAATTAGCACATGCTCTGGTTCATTGGCACTGTGCACAGCATGCTGTTTTCAACCACTCAAAGAAGGTATCAGAAAAAGGGAAATGTCTTAAAATGATGAGAAAGCACTGCCTAAACTGTGAAGAATTTAAAAGAGGACCAGTTATTGATAAGTATTAAATTGACAATATCACTAATTTCATATCAGCTCCAATATTTTTTTATGGAGTTCCTTTTTGTTTGTTTGTTTGTTGTTGTTTTCTGATGTGTTTAGCTTGAAAATTAAAAAAAGAAAGAAAAAAAGGGGGAAAAAAGTGTTATTTAAAGGGTTAGTTCACCCAAAAATGAAAATTCTGTCATAAATTTCTCACCCTCATGTCATTCCACAAGACATTTGTTCATCTTTGGAACACAAATTAAGATATTTTTGATGAAATCTGAGAGATTTCTGTCCCTCCATTGACAGCTAACTACCACTTTGGCGCTTAATAAAGTTCATAAAGAGATCATAAAACTAATCCATTTGAATTGAATTGGTTAAATCAAAATTTTCTGAAGAGTCATGATCACGTTATACCCTGACCAGATTTAATTTAGGCTTTTATTCACATGTAAACATTCATAAACGCATACATCAGTTGTGCTATACAGAAGTTCAAGTATGTTCTTGACGTGCGAGAACCAATGAGGTTCATTCTTGTGTGTTACGCAGCACGTTTGAGCTTCTGCAAGAACCAATGAGGTTTATTCTTGTTCAAAGCCTAAATTTAATCTGTCCATCACATAAAGTGTTTGTGTCGCTTCAGAAAATTTGGACTAAACCACTCAACTAATATGGATTAGATTTACGATCTCTTTATGAACTTTTTGAAGTGCCAAAGTTGTAGTTGCGTAGCTGTCAATGATGGGACAGAAATCGCTCAGATTCCATTAAAAATATCTTTATTTGTTTTCCAAAGATGAATGAAAATCTTATGGGTTTTGAACGACATGACGGTAAGTAAATGATGACAGAATTTCCATTTTTGTGTGAACTATCCCTTTAACACCAATCTATAATCTGACCTATTTTGGTGTCAGAAAGAGATAGAGAGAGATTTTGCAAAAAGAGAGGCATTAGAATTCATCCTTGAAACAACTTCTGGTGTTTGTGTCTTCTACAGTATTGGGTGTTCCACTCTAGTCTCCAGTAAAGTCAAGGGATATTTGATATCCAGCCTGTTAGGGGCTGAGTGAGCCTGTCAGTCATATCCAGTGCTCACATACTCTTCACCAGACAGGCTGAAGAACAGAAAGGTACCATCTGCAGAGGAAATGAGTCTGTTTTTTGTTTTGTTTTTTACTATAGAAGAAAGCATGAGTAATAGAAATCCAGTACAAAGATATCTGAGGAACGACACCTGAAAATTCATAGGCCAAGAGAGTGCATAGACCAAACACCCCAATCTCATTGTCCAAAGAGGGCCCATAAGTGCATAACAGCATTTACAATGAACACTCCAGCATATACAGTGGTCAAAAATCTGGGATTTTACAATTGAAAATTACATGGAAGTTGTAGTATTTTTAACAATTTAAAACAAATAAAAACTATGGTGTCATAATAATAACTTCAGGCTGACATAATTTGTAATAAATAATACTTATACATACACTACCATTCAAAAGTTACTATTACTGTTTTACTGTATTTCTTACCAAATAAATGCAGCCTTGGTGAGCATAAGAGGCATCTTTCTTCTGTGTTATATCTGTTTTCAGTGGGAAACTCTTCAGGTTAAGATGCTAAAAAATCAGTTGACAGCTGCCATTAACAGAAAGGTACGGAACACAGATCTTCAGCCAAACATAAATCATGCATACTAACAATGTAGATAAGAGCATATGGGACATCAGGCTAACTTATCTTTAAGTCAAAATAAATTAGTTTTCTATAGTCGCTTCTGGTATATTATCTAAAAGCTTAGAGCATGCTATCTGGGAACAGTATCTTCCTGCTGTCAGGGATTTGGTGTAGTGACAGATTCACACGTACAATCTTGGTACCTCCATATAGGACAGACAGAAAGGCACAAAGCAGATGATCTTTTTCTCAACCACTATTTTTTTTTTTTTTGTAAAAATATATGGGATAAGAAAAGAAAAATCAAGATTTGTTTTCCAAAAACAATGATGCTATGCTTCCCATTATACATAGGCCTACTACTATGAGTTAGTATGCCACAAATGCACAGATCATATACATTTGGTTGATTTAAAAAGTACGCACCTTTTCATTCAGATTGAGCTAATGATTCGCACATTAATTTTTTTCAGTTAGAAAGTACAGAGGAATGCAAAGCTGAAGCTGCCACAGCAGTTTTTAAATACATAAGTGATGTAGTGATTATTTTGGCAATGGTAATGGTAATTAATTATGGTAATTAATTGTTAAATGTAAACACTTATATGCAAACACAAACAGCCTATGTGCCAAGGATGTCTCTGGTGTTAATTTATGAAATTATATGACATACTGCCTAACTACACATTCAAAAGTGCTCCATCAGTAAAAGTGCATGCTTTTAATGCTTAGTATAAACAGGCAAACTGGGATGCTATGCTACCAACATTTTTTTTTAAAGAAATATTAATCCTAAAATACATACTCTCTTCCTGACCTACAGCAGTACAACTAATGCAAGTTATGTAATCAGATTACTTTTTTCAAGTAACGAGTAAAGTAACATTACTTTTTAGTTTACAACAAAATATCTGAGTAACTAGATTCAGCATTCCTCAAAATTAATAAAAATAGTGACATTTACTCAGAATATTACACAAACGTGCAATAATTAAATGTTAAATATTACATAAATATACTTTATGCATTTAATGTCACTTTATTAACCAATGTTTTTGTTGTTGACCTTTGATAATCCAATTCAACCATACCAATAAGCAAAAATGGCTTAAGGGCACATTTGCTGCAGTCTGAGTGTGAATGCGGGTAAATATATTGTTTGTTTGTTTTTGTTTTATAAATTTTGTGCTATTATACACAGTAAAGTGAAGACACTTGTGTTTACTGTTTGTGCATCACATGAAGGCTTGCAAACTGATTTTTTTGAGGAGAAAACAATGCGATTCATTTGTCGATATGATTGCACTCACTCTGCACAAATACACTGCACGCTCACTCTCGCTCATATCCAAGGTAAATCATCAAACTGTCATCCCCTTCTTGTGTTTTGTTGAACTAATGACGTTGCCATTGTCTAAAATGGATGTGCAGCTTATTTTACTTCCTGAACAAGTGTGCACCCAACTCTTCACAATGCTTTCACATTCACGTAAATCAAACCACAGTTCCAGTGCAACCAAACCAAACTAAACTCCCAGGTCCAAATGACAGCTTTCACATTACCAGCTTTTCATGTGAACCGCACCCTGTTTCTGTTTGTGAAAGCACACTTAGATAAGCATTTCTTTCTTTGACAATCTATACTCACAGCAGAGTTAAAACGTTTGTTTTTCTCCTTTTTTTGTTATTAAAAAACAAACAAGCTAGCCTAGACCAGGTGATAAAAAGTAATGCAACGTAATGTAACGCTTTACTCTCCATAAAAGTAACTAAGTAACAGAATTAGTTACTTCTTTTTTTTTTTTAGAGAGTAAAGCAATATTGTAATGCATTACTTTTAAAAGTAACTTTCCCCAACACTGGTAGTTGCATGTGTTCCAACATATATGAAAATTACCACTTACAGTACAGTCCAAAAGTTTGGAACCACTAAGATTTTTAATGTTTTTAAAAGAAGTTTCGTCTGCTCACCAAGGCTACATTTATTTAATTAAAAATAGAGTAAAAAACAGTAATGTTGTGAAATATTATTACAATTTAAAATAACTGTTTTCTATTTTAATATATTTCACAAAGTAATTTATTCCTGTGATGGCAAAGCTGAATTTTCAGCATCGTTACTCCAGTCTTCAGTGTCACATGATCCTTCAGAAATCATTCTAATATGCTGATCTGCTGCTCAAGAAACATTTAATGTGTACAATTGTACAAAATATTTGTGTACAATATTTTTTTTCAGGATTATTTGATGAATAGAAAGTTCAAAAGAACAGTGTTTATCTGAAATCTAATCTTTTGTAACATTATACATGTCTTTACTGCCACTTTTGATTGATTTAATGCATCCTTGCTGAATAAAAGTATTCATTTCTTTAATTTCTTTTCAAAAAAATACAAATAAAAATTCTTACTGACCCCAAACTTTTGAACGGTAGTGTATAATGCTACAGAAGCTTTGTATTTCAGATAAATGCTGTTCTTTTGAACTTTCTATTCATCAAGGAATCCCAAAAAAAAAAAAGAAAAGTACACAACTGTTTTCAACATTGAAAATAATCATAAATGAGCAGCAAATCAGCATATTAGAATGATTTCTGAAGGATCATGTGACACTGAAGACTGGAGTAATGATGCTGAAAATTCAGCTTTGCATCACAGGAATAAATTACTTTGTCAAATATATTTAAATAGTACACAGTTATTTTAAATTGTAATAATATTTCACAATATTACTGTTTTTTACTGTATTTTTAATTAAATAAATGTAGCCTTGGTGAGCAGACGAAACTTCTTTTAAAAACATTAAAAATCTTAGTGGTTCCAAACTTTTGGACTGTACTGTATGTTCAGGCAACCTAAGTTCAAATCCACTTCATGTCTCTTATGAATATAAAATTTAAAGGGAGGTCCCTTTTAGATAACTCCCCTTTTTCAAAATGTAATATAAGTCTCTGGTATCCCCAGGATGTGTATGTGAGGTTTCAGCTTAAATACCCCACAGATAATTTATTATAGCTTGTCAAATTTGCCCCTATTTGGGTGTGAGCAAAAACACACCATTTTTTGTGTGTCCCTTTAAATGCAAACGAGCTGCTGCTCCTGGCCTGCTTTCCAAAAGGGGGCGGAGCTTTAACAGTTCACGTTTCGGTTGCTCAGCAACAACAAAGCTGTAGAATGTCACGCATCCAAAATGACGATTGTCAGTAATGGTGTTCAGTCTTACATTGTTCAAACCGGAGTTGGACACTGATGGAGAGACTCAGGAAGAAGTTACAACTTTTAGAATGCAACTGGACGTTTCTGAATGGTTAGTGGATAAATTTATGTAGTTGCTGTGGAGTTGATTCAACTCATCGACTAGCATGTGCCGTCATGTTAATCTGCAAATCCAGCATTGAATTGACCCTCGTTTGTGAAGCAGTTTGGCGTAAAATGACGTCATGGTAACAACACCCTACTAAAACAACTCTTCCTCCTCTCTAAAGCAGCCCAACATGGCCTCACCCCCTTTGTTGCGTGTTCTCAGGAGCAGGGTTTATGTACATTTTTGGGGTTTGTGATTTCACCAACCCAGGAAGAAGCTTGTTGTAGTCCCTACCAGCCATTTGTTGTAGTCCTTAAACAAAGATTTCTTTAAAACGAAATATCTCCATTGACATTGAACATTGAATATCTTTGCAGATGTTGTTTATTAGGGCTGGGTGATATATCGCATGCGATTGTCACGCGCATTTCGTCAGTAAAGCCGGTTCCCTGATTACCGCTAAATCGCCATCACCTGCTTTCAAATGGAGCGGCATTTAATAGACAGAGCCGTAGTTCACTGATAAGCTACGCAATATCGCATTCATATCGCAGATGAATCGCCTTCGCCTTAATGAACGCGATATTGCGTATCTTGTCAGTGAACTACGGCTCTGTCTATTTAATGCCGCTCCATTTGAAAGCAGGTGATGGCGATTTAGCGGTAATCAGGGAACCGGCTTTACTGACGAAATGCGCGTGACAATCGCATGCGATATATCGCCCAGCCCTATTGTTTATGCTTAAACAGCACCATTACACCCTAACTGATTTTAAAAAAGTGAAATCATAATCAACCATCCATTTAATAAAAGCAAAACATAAAAAAAAAAAAAAAAATAGAAAAAAAGCTGTCTACCTAGTTTTCATGGGAGAAAAAAAAAAAAAAAATGTGACAATTCAACAACAAGTCCTTTTTTCACTGTCATTTCATAGTTTATTATTATTTCATGCAAATGCAGCTCCTGACTACTTGACTGGGTAAAAACAGAAATCTCCAAAACTGTTCATCAAAATTATGTTTCAGTATTTCAGTTTGTCAAAATATTTCAGATAAGCAATAAAATCTGACAAAAAAATGGTATACTTCAAACCACACTAAAACTAGTGTTGTTCAGGCAGGTAATAAATGGCCCCTTACTCATTCTGTGCTGCTTGTTCTGGTTTAGTATCATGATTAATTACATTATTTTTTAAGCGTTTATGTTATAATTAATCTGACTAAATTAGCATGGTAAATTGGAAGCCCTGCTAAAAATCTTAAAGATTTCATGATTATCTATCTCTTGTGTTGTCTTTAACAGTTCATAATTCAGCCATGTTCAAAAGTATTAAACTGCATATTGTTTTACAGAAATGCAGAATTGAAAGATGTGCAGTATGAACTAAATGGTATGAATTGTGAGTAGTTGCCGTGACTCATCACAGAGCCAAACGAGATGCCTGTGAAAGTGGTAATTACACAATTGTGTTAGCAAGTGAAACAGACAGATGCACAGACAGGAAGAATATACTCGCTCTTTCTTTCTTGCTAGAGGGAGGACAAATAGTGAGATTGAGAGAAGAAGAGTAACTGTATAAAGACAGATAGAGTGAGAGATGAATCAGCCAGCTAACTGTCAGTGATAATTAAACAAGTGGCCAAAACATAGCACCACAATGCGCATAACGTAAAATAATCGGAGTAGTAATTACTGCGCAGGCGAGATTTTCCACTTCAGTTTCTTTCGTCATCTCTCCCTCCCTAACTTTCAGTGTCTCTTCCTCCTACACACTGTCTCACAACTACAAAATCTGCTAGACATTCCCCATGAGAAGAAAAAAAAATGCAAACATTTCATTTCCATATAATGATTCAACTACATTTTTTACACTCCTATACTCCCAAAGAGGCACTTAAGGAATTTCCCAAATAGGCCCATGTGTGAAAGCAACCTTAATTGCCCTGGAGATGTGAGTGAAGTTATGCAACATTGCAGATACACTGGCAATAGAGATGTCTCAAGGCTGTTGAGGCTGCGCAGTTCTAGCGAAACGTGGGCAGCATGTGCAGCCTGTCTTACGGACACCAGATCAGCGTACATGATAGGAGAGATAAAAAGAGACATAGATACAGAGATGGCATCGCTGAGCAGATGTCCTTATCTGTAACATGGGCAAAACATGTCAAGGAACAACTGTACTACTGGTGACAACCATGTGTGTGTGTATCTGACCAAACGAAAGTGATCATGACAGAGATGGCATTCAGCATTGTGGCATTCAGTCAGAGTGATTATGACAGATATGGCATTGTGTGTGTGTGTGTGTGTGTGTGTGTGAGAGAGAGAGAGAGAGAGAGAGAGAGCGCACCAAGCTTTGTCTTCAAGCAAAGCAATGAATAGTAACCAATCATGCTTATTTGAAAACTAAAAGAATAGTTCATTCAAAAATAAAAATGTTGTCATAATTTAGTCATACCAAGTTGTTCCAAACCAAAAGACTTTCTTTCATAGATAGAGAGAGAGAGAGAGAGAGAGAGAGAGAGAGAGAGAGGGGGGAAAAAAAGGGATTTTAAAGGATTTGAATGTATAATTCCAAAGACTGGGGAATAAGGCTTTCAAAAAGACATGAAAATCCCACAAAATTATCATAAAAGTAGTCCATATGACTTGTACACTATCCAAGCGTATGGAAGATGTATGATAGTTTTGAGTAAGAAAAACACTGTACACTGACTCCTAACATAGGAAAGAAAAAAAGAAAAGAAAAATAATATTAATTCATATACATCTCCGTTTAATATATATACATAAATCCATTTAATAAAAGTCATATTCTTGATGACATTATCCACTAGAAAGTGACATCATCTTGCCACTGTGTAAATAGTTGTTATAATTAATATATCTTAAGTATCTGATCTTGAGCAGATTTACCAAATTTCTGAAAGTCTTATACTATATACCTGTAGAAATAGAGCACAAGCATATTACATTTTTTTGTAAAAGTCACAGAGTTCAAAAATTGCCACATAAAAGAAATGACCCATAAGATCCACATGAGCATTAAATCTGTGCAGATCTTCATTCTCATCCAGCAATAAGGAGCCAATCATAAGGGCAGAGGAGCATTGTTTAAACCAGTGGTTCCCAAACTGGGGTATGCGTACCCCTGGGGGGTCGTGAGGTGACAGAGGGGGTACGCAAACAAAATGCTGAGTTTCGGCGTTCATATCATTCTACCCTACCTTAAAATAACATTAAAACCGAGCACGTATTTCCAGCAGGCAAAATGCTGTAAATACATAACATCCAATCAAACCTACCATATCTTTTGCGGTCAAAACTGACTGCATTCACACAAGCAGTGCGCATATGGATGCAGTCTTTTGAAAGGGTACTTTGAAAGTTTCTAATATGTACCATTTAGGTCAGGGGTAGGCAAGCTCGGTCCCAGAGAGCCGCTGTCCTGCAGAGTTTAGCTAAACTCAGCAGGACAGCGGCTCTCTAGGACCAAACTTGCCTACCCCTGATTTAGGCACTAATATGTACACTTTTGGTACCAATATGTACCTTAAAGGGTACCGTCCCAGTGACAGCTTTTGTACCTTTTTTTCTGTGTGGGGTGGAGATGAGTAGGTTGTATCCGCTGAGTGCTTCAAGGTTTTCGCAGTCCTTGGTTTCTAAACTTGCACACACCCAGATTTAAAACATTAAAAATGTCAGTTTCAAGGAAAGAATGCGGTATAAATACTACTGAGACGAAAGGAGGCTGCAAAAGGCAAAAACAAGATACAATACAGCCCAAAAAAGAAGAAGGTTACTCATACATCCAAACACTCTTGAGTAATCCCTGGTATATGTGTCTCTGATACTGCAAGACTGTGTAAATACTCCGATTCAAGTCAAGCCCTTAATTTAATAAGCGTGGATTGCGTAGGAGTCTCTATGGGGTCACAGTGGTCCACCATCATGAATCTCTAACCACTCTAACTCCCCAGGAACTTGCTCCCCTGCCGATCTGACCAATTGTCAGTTTGTAATGACATATCATGCTGTGACATCACTGCAGAGTGAAGCTGGTCTGGTTGCCGTGCTTTGCACCCATCTGGTCCACTAGGACTTGGAACCACCACCAGGCTGTGTTCCTAATGTCTAGCTGACTATTTGGCAACATGTGAAGAACAAACAGACCTACAGACTAGACACAACATGAGCACACAAGCTTGAGCTGTAGGGCAAAACACAGCCTATGGAATCAGCAGTTGGCATAGTGTCTAGGATTATATCATTTCCTGTCTGAATGTAACAATCTGTGTAGAAAGGAACATAGTCATGCAATGCACATGCTAAATCCAGAGTGCACAATGATATATGACATTTATCATGATTTATTCTCTTCTAAATAGCTTGCCTCATTTATTTATATATCGCTGTCCCACTCACAAAAGAAAAAAAGACGAACTGACATATAAAAGTGATCAACCACAGTTTGTTTGGTTAATTCTTAAACAGCCCCACTCTCTCTAATGGTAAAAGAGTTGGACTTGTAACCCGAAGGTCGCAGGTTCGAGTCTCAGTACCGGCAAGAAATGTAAGTGGCGGGGAGTGAATGAACGGCACTCTCTTCCACTCTCATTACCCACAAATGAGGTGCCCTGTGAAATCAAAATTAAAGTTTTTTAGGTTTTAGTATGAATATGTTAGACTTAATGTCATGAATAAGCTGGTGTGTTCCAAAACAACGATAAAATTCTTATTTAGGAGATGTAAGAATAAAAAACATACAGTCTCACTTACGTTAAAATGGATTTTCATGACATCACCACAGACTTAAGCTTCTCATCAAATCTTCTGTCCAATCAAATGCTCTCTAGAATCTGAAGTCCCGCCCCTCCTACACTATTAACAGACGCTGAAGCTGCGACTGGAATCAGTCATTTGTTCACACATTTACTAGTTTCTATATGGTGAATGGCATATAGTGCACTAGAGGATAGGGAACGATTCAGACAGTGTAAATATGCTTTCCACTGACGCAAATGCCGCAGCACGGGCACAGTCTGCTCCGGTCCAAAGACACAAGAGCACAGAGCGCATCTTACGCACGAGGCAGCACAGACCACAAAATGTTAGGACATATTTGAATTCTACAAACAATGCTATATTTTAAAGCAATATGGAGGAGAGACAGTTAGAAATTATTAGGAAAATTGGGTTTTACGAGCTCAATGATTCTGATCGAGCTGTGATCTAGGTGAAACGCTATTTTGAAAAAAGGGGAGGGGTTTCTAGGTATAACTTGTCCTGTCTTCCTGTTTCATTGGAAAGTACATCAACACAATGAATGAAGCTGCGCGTTCCAAGGCATTTCAGTGAGCCTTTAAGCAAGGCACCTACTGTAACCCCCAATCACTCCCCCGGGAGCCACAGCAAAATGACTGCCCACTGGTGTGTGTTCACGGTGTGTGTGCGTTTAATACTCACTGCTGTGTATGTGCACTTGGATGGGTGAAATGCAGAGCACAAATACAGAGAATGGGACATCATATTTGGCTACACGCCATGTCACTTTCACTTTTTTTTTTTTTTTCAAAACATCTTCCAAAGATTTGATGTTACTATGCAAATCAATCTACGCTGAATCAATCTTGCAAAGATGACTGTTTTGTTTAATTGAGCCCTTTTGTCAATGGCTGTGTTTAACTCCACTTTTAGTCATATACTTGAAAACTTCCCACCTTGACCTCTTGATTTTGACAGAGGGAGTGAGTCTACTCAATATGTACACTTCAGGCAGATCTATAGACCACAATGCAACATGATTGTGATGTTACAGCAGATAGCGATAACTCATTTAATCACATAATACTTGTCATTTGTGTAATTATTTATATTTTCTCCTGCAGCCCAAGCATACAGTACATACAGACCTATAGATATGGTGCATAAAACAAATTCATAAGGGGAAAAAAAACAACAACAAAAAAACTAAATAATAAATCAGCTCCATTGAGAATTCCAAGTGATCAAGGGCTTATAGGGTGTTCCATTTAGTGTTCCGCCAGTAGTTGACACTAGTGCTACGTAAGCAATGACGTACATCCGAGTAAATGAGACAGAGAGAAGTTAGTGAGGAAAGGGCATAAAAAAAATTGCATACATCATCGAGGCAGACTTTTTTAAGAAAAATAACCATTAGATTGTAAAGTTAGAAAGAAGTTATGGTATTTTACACCTCACAAGGAATAACAGTCAATCTTATTACGGTTACTTTTCTTAAATAAGACATCCTTGATTATGTATGCAGCCTCCGAAATGAGATGCGGCCAATGTCTATTCAAGTGATTTAACAGTGGTCTTGGACTTTATACTGCCACCTATGGGAGAGGATGTACAACAATCAAGGTTTTTGGTTATCAATGGCAATGCAGACAATGGCAATGCAGAACTTATAGTTACAGGCAAATTTGTATTCCATGATTACTATATTCTGCAATTGAAAGTGTCTGATTATGGAGAGGGATAAGTGAGCAGTATGGTATGGAGGAATAGGAGTGCCGGAAACATGAAATTATAAAACCAATCATCAAATCATCAACCAAAATATTAGGATAAATAAATTTCCCAAATTTCACTATTAAATTTAAAGGTGCCCTTGATTCAAAAATTGAATTTACCTTGGCATAGTTGAATAACAAGAGTTCAGTACATGGAAAAGACATACAGTGAGTCTCAAACCCCATTGTTTCCTCCTTCTTATATAAATCTCATTTGTTTAAACGACCTCCGAAGAACAGGCGAATCTCAACATAACACCGACTGTTACATAACAGTTGGGGTGTACGCCCCAATATTTGCATAATGCCAGCCCATGATGTTCCCAACATTATAAAAGGCATTAGACAAGGGCAGCCAGTTAACATCTGGAGCTGCACACAGCCGAATCATCAGACTAGGTAAGCAAGAACAACAGCGAAAAATGGCAGATGGAGCAATAATAACTGACATAATCCATGATAGCATGATATTTTTACTGATATTTGTAAATTGTCTTTCTAAAAGTTTCGTTAGCATGTTGCTAATGTACTGTTAAATGAGGTTAAAGTTACCATCGTTTCTTACTGTATTCACGGAGACAAGAGCCATCGCTATTTTCATTTTTTAAACACTTGCAGTCTGTATAATGCATAAACACAACTTCATTCTTTATAAATCTCTCCAACAGTGTAGCAATAGCCGTTAGCCACGGAGGACAGCCTCAAATTCACTCAGAATAAAACTTTAACATCCAAATAAATACTTTACTCACATAATTCGAAGCATGCATGTAGCATGCATGACGAACATCTTGTAAAGATCCATTTGAGGGTTATATTAGCTGTGTGAACTTTGTAAATGCGCTGTAATATAGTCGACAGCTGGTGTGGCAGGGAGCACGTGATTTAAGGGGGCGGCGCCGAGTGTAAATCAGTGCATTGTTAATGATGCCTCAAAATAGGCAGTTAAAAAAATTCATTTAAAAAAATCTATGGGGTATTTTGAGCTGAAACTTCACAGACACATTCAGGAGACACCTTAGACTTATATTACATCTTGTGAAAGAACGTTCTTGGGCACCTTTAACTACATCTTTTAAAATGAATTAAATATATATATATATATATATATATATATATAACTGATAACTGATTCCTTTTTTTTTTTTTTTTTTTTTTTTTTACTGGTTGTTTTAGATGGCGAGGGCAGGGCACACTAAACACATTGATCAATATTTGACCTGTTGTTATCATTGTGATATGTTTGCATTGATTTTGATGTGGGGACAAAATGTCTGTCTTAAGAGCTTGATTGTCAATTGCTTGTTAAATATGAATTATTTCATACTTAGTAACTGGCAACCACAGCTACTGGCGCCAGTGGATTTGATGGATTTGTCAGAAATACAGGCTCCACATTCAACATCCCTCTCTCCATAAACCATTCTTCCTTTCTTTCTTTCTTTCTTTCTTTCTTTCTTTCTTTCTTTCTTTCTTTCTTTCTTCCAGATAATGAGCAGTTAGTAGCAATCATGTCTCATTGAAATGATTTTATAGATTATTGATTATTTCAAAACCCCATCCAAGACAACAGGAAGGCCTTTTTGCAGTACCACAGAATGTTAAGGCTTCCTAAAATGCATCAGTGTGTATTTGTGTGGTAGGGTTTTCTTTTGGGAAAACCCCACTGCAGCTTATTGCTCATGCCTTCATGAAATCTTTAGACAGCGCAATAATACCTGCAACCCCATTATGGCAAAGAGCAAGGGGAGGAATCAAAAGGAGTATGTGTGTGTGTGTGTGTTTGTCTGTGTCAACCGTAGGAAAGATTAATGAACCTCAATGTCACTTTGACAACTTCTCTCATCCGAAGACAAACAATCCAAATGCTAAAGAACCAAAGGGGAGGTGGGTTGCCATAGAAACGGTTTCAGAAGCCCATGCAGATTGAAATTAAATACCTACTGTACATGCAAACAATTCAGGGGGAAAAAAATGTTGAAACAGCAATGTTGACATTGCATTCTAACATTATGCGTAGTACGTACAATAACCTGGAAAATGATTTAGCAAATTAATTAATTTGTGCAAATGAAGCAACTTGCATTCATTACTGACTTGTTAAGTGTAACGGAGGCCAGCTAATAAGAGCTGTGCAAGTAAACCTCACTCCCCTGGCCTCAAGAGACACACTAGGTACTGATGGTAGAGGTTGCTTTATTTAGTGTCCTTGTTAGCAAGCCCACCTCCCATGCTGGAAACGTCAGTTCGAATCCCAGCTGCAGCGGTGTGAGTAGAACCAGAGCGGTTACATTGGTGCCGTGACCCGGATGGGAGTAAGGTGTGGGGGGTCAGCTATTAAGAGTAAAACTTGTAAAACTTAAAACTTGGGTAACACTTTATAATAACTGCACACTATGAAGCATTAATTAAGCATTAGTTAATAGTTAATTCATCACTTATAAAGCATTAATAGACATTAGTAAGTGGTTTATAAATACAGCTATAATTGTTTTATTCTTGATTTATAAGCATATCTATAATGTGTTTAATAATTGTATTTTCATACTTTATTAATAATCAATTTATCATTTCTAAACTAAGTATTACATTATTTACAAACCAGTTATTTGGGAGTTGTCAGTAGTTCATTTAGTAAGTGTAAGCAAATGATTAATAAACTATTTAAACATTCATTTATACATCTTATTATTTAGACACATAGTAATAGTTACTTAGTGTGTAAGTAAATGTTTTATTAACACATATTCCTACTACAATTCATGATTAATTCAGGTAGTTATAAAACATTTAGAAGTGAAGAAAGTGAGGACTGTTTATGCTTTGTACAGCTTTTATAAATGAGATTTAAAGGTTCAGTGATGTTCTGCACTGCTGTTCTCTAATGTTTTAAAGTTAGTACCGAGGTAGTTTTGACACTAGGAATATGTTAATAAAGCATTTATTAACACACTAAGTAACTAATACTATATGTCTAAATAATAAGATGCATAAATGTACATTTAAATATTGTATTAATCATTTACTTACACTTCCTAAATGATCTTATGAACCACTGACAACTCCTAAATAACTGGTTTGTGAATAATGTAATACATAATTTAGAAATGATAAATTGATCATTAATAAAGTATGAAAAAACAATTATTAAACTCATTATAGATATGCTTATAAATCAAGAACAAAGCATTTATAGCTGTATTTATAAATGGCTTACTAATGTCTATTAATGTTTTATAAATGATGAATTGACTATTTACTAATGCTTAACTAATGCTTCATAGCGTGAGTTATTCTAAAGTGTTACCAAAACTTGTTTCTTAGTTTGTTTGTTTTTTTTTCCTATGGGTACAAATGATACATTGTTGAGGACACGTGCTGTAGCTTTTCATCTGGCAGATGAAAAAAAAAAAAAAAAAAAACTTAATTTTTAATTTTGCGAGGAAAACTAACCCATTAAGTTGAACAGCAAATAATGTACTATGCACTGTCAATTTATACATGTACCAAGCCTTGTGTGTGAATTTCTGATGGGTAAGGAATTATCTCAAAAGAACACTTGCTTTTAAATGAAAACTGTATTCCCAGCTGAGTGAAATAAGCACAATTGACACTTGCTATCTTTAGCCCTCACTACTACCCCGAAAGATGTACAGTGCATCCAAAACTGTACAGTTTTCTTTCTTTTTTTTTTTTTTTTTTTTAACTCAGTGTACTTGTACGGCACTACAAACGCTCTTCGCAGCTTGAGCTAATTATATTGCATAAATAATGCAGACATTTGCAAAATGGGACATACTTTTACACTGAAGGAGGGACATGAGCGATCACCTAATGACCTGGTAACCACCAAAACACCCTAGCAACCACACAACAATGTTCTAAAAACCAAAACCAACAAAGTTCCTTTAAGGAAAATCAGTTCACACTTCCACAATTTGGGTATCTAGTTTCTATGTGCATTAGGCATACAAGTACAGCTCCTATTTATTTGAAAGGAGAAAGACTGACATCTTCAAAGTACATGATGAATGGTAACATTAATGATGCTTTTTTTTAACAAAGATCTGTATTCTTTATGTAGGTCTAGCTAGCTAATGTACAGTACATGTATTTCTATACAAAAAGGCAATTGGATCTTTTAACTGAAAGTCCATTTCTATAGATGCCATATTTACATTTTCTGTAATTTTCCTTCTTAGAATGAATGAATGATTTATACAGCACTTTAAAATGTTTCTGCAACCACCCACGAAACCTTTTAGTAGCACTGATGTGACATTTTGCAAGGGTCACTTTTTTGTGTGTGTGTGTGTGTCTGTCTATTTTTGTGTAAAAGTGCTTTCACTTTATAACACCAGGCCTCAGTGAAGCAGACCTTTGGATGGTACCTCATTATCAAACAGTCTCTGTTAATTGTTCTCATTTAAGGTTTACAGCTTTAAATATTTCTGTAAGAATCAGTGGATGTGTAATGATGCTAAAAATGGCCGCGTATTCATCTTGTGAAACATCAGTCTCAGTGGTATGTGGATTCAGTCAGGTGATGCTGTAAAGGTCAGGAAGGGTTAAAGGCAGAGGATTACATCCTCTAATGAAGTCTCAACACTGTTACGGGGAACTGTGATTCCTCACAGGCCATTACCTAACACTACAAATCATGAGAGCTGGGGTGGTCATTATGGCCCTGCCCCAACAGGCAGCCTCCCTTCTGCATATGACTGAAGCCAGTCACTGCCAATTACCTCCAGAGAGGAGAGTCTGAATGTGGAGATCTTTCATTTTCTTTGCTGCCATTTGGCCTAAAAATGGTAAGGGAAAATTAGGATTTTTTATCCTATAGTGATGTTAGATAAGTGTTTCCAGCTTTTCACAAGTTGATGGCATTGGTTTTCTCCCTGTATCACAGCACAATGTGGTGTTGCAATGTTCCGGACACTCTCTCACTGTCTTCCTCGTTCTCACAGCCAGATATCACAGTCCTTCATCTTATCATTTTGCTGAAGGATTTTTCACCTGGAGTGCAGAGGCCTTGGCTAAACCCAATTCATTACTTTTTCAAGCATTTTTTACTTTCATTTTCCTTACCCGGCATCAGATAACTTATATAATATGTTGGGGATAATGTACAGTCTCTGGAAGCCAAATTCTGCCTCAGAGTACAACAAATAAAAAGATAATTGTGACGTTATATCGCACAATTGCAACTTTATTTTTCATAATTGCAACTTTATAGCTGCAAAATGCAACTCACAATATGACTTTTTTTTTTTTAAACCATCTCACAATGGCCTTTTTCAAATTATCATAATTTTAATGGTAAAAGACTATAAATTCAATGGTAAAAAATGGTAAAAAAAAAAAAAAAAAGTTAATTGGTTAATTAGTTCCCTTTACTATGTATGACGAAAAACTGTGATAAATCTAAAAGGGCATTTAGCAATAATAATAATAAATTAAATTTATAGTTTTTGGAAGTGAAAAAGAAAGAAGTCATCTTATAATTTAAAGAGAAAATAATGTAAATTGACATTCTCAGAACTCACTGTGTGACACTTCAGTTATGTATATATATATATATATATATATATATATATTTTTTTTTTTTTTTTTGGTAAAGTTGTTTTACGGACAGCTGTCATTGTTTTACTGTAGATTTAGTAAAAAATCAAAGGCAAAAGTTTACCCATATAGTTATTCAGAAACAGGTTTCTATACTATACATTGACAGAGTGGTCTTGTATTTGCATTGACCCACGTATTACATGGATACATAAAATACTGATTTAGTTAACGCTATTTTCATGGGAGACACAAAAAAGCACAGGGCAGAAGTTTAGCAGACATTTTACAAAGAATATTTTGGAGCAGAGCCTGACCAATCAGAACCAAGTATTCCAGAGAACCGTGTAATAAATATTCATAAGTAATGTTGTGGTAACAATGGTACACTGTGAGCAGGAAGGGGGAGATAAGGGGGATGTAGGAGGAAAACAACATCTCCACCTCATTCAGCAAAGCCTGCTCTAAAACACCTCATCAACAGCACAACAACACTAAGGGCAGAAAAGGGGTGACAGACGAAATGAAGGAAAACAAAACAAGCTTCATTGAACAGACAGCAATAGCGTTGGGAGATCAGGAGACAATGCCAGATCAGATGCGAGGTTGCGGCTGACAAATCTGATGTGACACTCTGGTTGAAGAAAAAACAAATCTAGATTTATATACATAATATATTGCTTTTTTTCCCCACAGAGGCCTCCAGACATTCAGGGCCAATGCTGGGGTATACTCGCTATCTGTCCTTTGGTGAAATGAACTTGGCAGATCGTCCACAACCCGATCTGATAGCTGATTCTTGAGGCGCTGAGCGCAGGTTTATGTGTGACTTGTTTACAGGCTTCATAAAAGCTTTTATGGGGTTATCAAAGATAATAATGCCCAGAAAAGACACAGAGAGCCCTGTGCCCTCTCAGCAACTTCCTCGGGTGATATGAAGTCTCGATACCATCCAAGATTGCGTTTCCAGTATTTCTGTGATATTCAGTGTAGTGAATTATTATCAGATTCCACCTATTTAAGTCTTAAAGTCTTCCGCCACTGAATTAGACTGCCTTCCATCCATTCAGCCACACTCCCACACTCCAAAACCCCGCCTTCCAAAAGATAAACGTAAAAATATCAAGTTTCTGATTAAGAAATGTCTTTCTTTTTCAAATTGTTCTTGTGCGCTGTAAAAAAAAAAAAAAAAAAAGAAAAAAAAAATCCATAAAATTTACGGTAAAAAAGTCAGTTGTGGTTGCCAGAACTTTACCGTAAAAATATGGTAGCAACATTTTAGGTTTTACAGGACAGCCCTTAGTTTACTGTCTATTTTACAGTTCAAAACCATATAATTTAAAGGTTAATATTCTAATAATCACCATTCATACCTGTTTATTTACACACTGTAAAAATAAATAAATAAATAAATTTACAGTAAATAACCCAGCAGCTGTGGTTGCCAGATATTTACCGTAAAAAATATGGTAGCAACATTTTAGGTTTTACAGGATAGCACTTAGTTTACTGTCTATTTTACAGTTCAAAACCATATAATTTAAAGGTTAATATTCTAATAATTACCATTCATACCTGTTTATTTACACACTGTAAAAAAATAAATAAATAAATAAATTTACAGTAAATAACCCAGCAGCTATGGTTGCCAGAAATTTACCGTAAAAAATATGGTAGCAACATTTTAGGTTTTACGGGACAGCACTTAGTTTACTGTCTATTTTCAGTTCAAAACCATATAATTTAAAGGTTAATATTCTAATAATCACCATTCATACATGTTTATTTACACACTGTAAAAATAAATAAATAAATAAATAATAAATTTACAGTAAATAACCCAGCAGCTGTGGTTGCCAGAAATTTGCCGTAAAAAAAATATGGTAGCAACATTTTAGGTTTTACAGATTTAATTTAAATTTACAGTAAATAAATAAATAAATAAATCATAAACTTATATAATTTTAATTTACCAACCTGTTGAAGTTATTTCAGTTATTTTAAGGAAAATACATCACATGTGAATTGTGGAAAGGCCAATTTATGGTTTTTCACTGTAAATTATTCAATGACTTGTTATTTTTCAATTCCAAAAACTGAAAATTTAATGGTATTTTACTGTAAAATTACATTAAATGAACGGTTAGATCTATTTCAGTTATTCACTGTATACAGTATAGTACGAAAACTTTCTGTAAACCAATTAACTGTTTTTCACCGTAGTCTTTTACCATTAAAATCACAATATTTTTTTTTTACAGTGTGCAGTGTTGTACAGTGTTTTTTTTTTTTTTTACTCAATCAAAGCAGTGTGACCATTGTTTCCTGATTCCTGAGACGGATTACTCTTATGAGCTGGTTCTTTTAATGAACAGGTCAAACATATGAGTTATCAGTTTCAATTAGTCTAAATACTGAATTTAAAAAAAAATTACAGCATTGTTCTAGCCAACTTTTGTATGCAAGTGAGATGAACATCACACCTGAAATATAAAATCAAAGTTGTTGTGACGTGTTGGTGACGTTGAAGTCATGCGACAGAAGTGTAGTTCTTTACAGCCTAACTTTTTATATCTGGCGACTGTATTTAGGCCATGAAATTCATAGAAGTTGTGTTCATTTGTGAAGATTATTAAAATGAATAAAACATGTAAAAAACATAAACCTTTGATGGTCACAGTGCTTATTTTCAGCGATTATCCAAAAATCAAATGGAAAATCCTGTTGGCTTTTTGTCGAGGGAAGTAGGGTGATGCTAACTTCTGGGATGGCCTACAGAAATGTAGCACTCATTAGGTCGTATTTCTCATTAAAGCATGTGAATAAGTATTTTCCATTTTGCTGGTTCAAACAGGATTTGATACAATGTCAACTGCAAGCAGCCATAAAATGACCTCTCTCTCTCTCTCGCTGAGTCCACTGAGCTGTTGCAATACTCTGCCAAATCATATGAAGGTTTCAAACATGCTTTGCATTAAGTAGTAACAACCTCTCTGTAAAATTGTGTTTAACTTATTTTATCAGACAGAACAAGGTCAACTTAGGATTTGCTTCAAGAGGAATATGTTCCTGTAGCTCAACTGGTAAAGTACAGTCATGCATCGATCCTCACATTGTACTATAAGTTGCTCTGGATAAATGAAGTAAATGCACAAATGTTAATGGAAGGCCTTGGAAAAGCGACATGACATAAACATGGCTAAGCATATTTCAAAGATTTCAGCTCTGAAAGGCTAGTCCAAGCAGCAGCAGTCTGCCTCTAAACAGCCGCTATGAACAGTGAGACAGGGAATAATTGTTGTTCTTTCCTTGTCAAGCCTGGAGTACTCTCAGGGGAGTCACAGTCTTTGGCTCATAATTGGCTCCAAGCTTCCACAAAACAACTCTTATACCCCCTTTCTCCACAACAC
The DNA here is from genome assembly GCF_018812025.1 of Megalobrama amblycephala. NCBI lineage: Eukaryota > Metazoa > Chordata > Actinopteri > Cypriniformes > Xenocyprididae > Megalobrama > Megalobrama amblycephala. The sequence goes on from NC_063050.1 coordinate 39,700,868, forward strand.
TCCATATAGCTTGGTTTACTGGGATTTCTGACAATATCGTCATGGTGTTTTCACATCACTGGCCCAACAAATCAGGATCAGACATGTTTTCCCCCTATTTTTTTAACTGTTTAGGGCTGGCAGAAGTGAAGAGAGCCTCAATAGGTATCAAGCTCATTGAGTGTTTGGGTTGAAGATCTGAGGAGATCTGACTAGTGACCTGCAATATCCTTTCTATGTGGAATGTCACAGTAAACACTCAGATTAAAGGGACAGATCGCCCCAAAATGAAAGAATGAAAGTTCTGTCATCGTTTGCTCACCCTCATTCCAAATCGGTATGCTTTTTTTTCTCTCTGCTGAACACAAAAGAAGATATTTTGAAGAACATTGGGTTCCAAACAACACTGGACTTTTTTTTTTTTCTTGACAATGTTAAATGATGACAATTTTTGTTCATGGGTGAACTATCCTTTAAGATTTTTTTATGGCAGGTTTGTGTTCTGTTTCTAGTGGCACTTTCATGAAGCTCATTGGTTTAGTGTGCAAATATCAAAAAAAAAAAAAAAAAAAAAAAAAAAATTCTAATCACACATCGTAAAGAGCAAAAGGTTCTCATGTCACTTCTCCCTCAAGAGATGTCCCTCACAGTGTCTATGTACAGAGTATTTGACCTTTGTCTCTCCATGAGACACAGCAATATGGCATCCATGTCTCTCTGTCTATTTGTGGCAGACATTTAAAAGAGCATCTAGCAGGGAAACCTTTTAAATACCATCAGTGTCCATCCATGTTTTGATGTATCACACCAAGCCACCGACAGCTTGAGTCTCACAAATGAATCAATGTCACCAGTGCAACCAAGATATATATATATATATATATATATATATATTATTATTTTTTTTTTTTTTCTATCCAACTATGCAAATATTTGACCACTTATAAACACTTAACATTACTCTGTGTCACATGAATAATTCTGACATTCATTATTTATGAATAAGAAAAAGTGGATGTAAACTTTGTGTAAACAGGGTATTGGAAAGGTCCCAATGTCATGCCATATCAGTAGAGAAGGAATTTACTGGGTGTTGAAGGGTGAAGGACTGGGCGACACTCAAAGCGTGAGGAGATTACATAGCCGCCATTCAGGTAGGCAATAAAATACAACCTTGTCTGAACAGGAGAGGGAGGCGGAGAGGGACGGGGTGATTTGCCCTTGTATTTTGTTTCTATCTTTGACAAGTGCTAGGTGTTTAAAAAGTCTTTTGGGAAGTAGCTTCTACACTGTGTAACAAATTACGACTAGCAATTTGACTGTCCACACTGAAAGCATAAATGCTTTCTGATTTAACACAAGCCAGACAAAACATACAGTGGCCCAAAAAAGTATGTGAACACTTAAGACACACTTATAAAATAAATATCAAACCAAATGGCTTTATTATATATATATATACAAAACAAAATACAAAATGTAACAAAATATTTAACACAAATTTTTCTTAGTTTTCAAACAACAATAATAATAATATTAATAATAATTGGATTAGTGTAGTGTTGTTAACTACAATTTTTTGAAAAAAAAATTATTTAATAAAAATTAAATGCCAAAGTAAAATAAATAAATAAAATTAAATAAAAATATTAGAAAAAAATAGAAATGTTGCATCGGCCACTAAATGGTTAGTTCACCCAAAAATGAAATTTCTGTCATTGATTACTCACCCTCATGTCGTTCCAAACTTGTAAGACCTTCGTTAATCTTCGGAAAACACAAATTAAGATATTTTTGATGAAATCCAAGAGGTTTTTTTTTTTATTATTATTATTATTATTTTTTTTTTTTTTCATAGAAAGCAACATAATTACCGTCATTCAAGGTCCAGAGAGGTATTAAAGACATTTTTAAAATAGTCCATGTGACTACAGTGGTTCAACCTTAATGTTAAAGTCGTTATTTTTGTTTTGTCTTTGCCCACAAAAAATATTCTTGTCCCTTCATAACATTAAGGTTGAACAACTGTAGTCACATTCACTATTTTAACAATGTTTTTACTACTTTTCTGGACCTTGAATGTTGTAATCCCATTGCTTTCTATGGGGGATAAAAAAAACCTCTTAATTTTAAAGGGATAGTTCACCCAAAATTGAAAATTCTGTCTTCATTTACTTACCCTCAAGTTCTTCCAAACCTGTATGAATTTCTTTCTTCTGCTGAACACAAAAGAAAATATTTTGAAGAATATGGGTATCCAAACAGTTGATTGACCCCATTGACTTCCATAGTGAAAAAGAAAAAAACAAACTCAATGGGGCCAATCAACTGTTTGGTTACTGACATTCTTCAAAAGTCTTCTTTTGTGATCAGCGGAAGAAAGAACTTCATACAGACTTGGAACAACTTGTGGGGGAGTAAATGATAGAATTTTTGAGTGAACTATCCATATTTACGCTGTAATACTTAATTTTGGTACATTAATCAGCATGAATACCACTGTGAAACAGGTTCGGGTCCACACCAAAAGCAGTATGCCATGATAAATGGTTAATAATATACACCAACTCTCCTTATTTGTCACTTACATGCAAAACCCAGAATGCATCACATCATCTGCCAGCCTTGAGCCTTAGAGGTGTTGCCCATCCCATGTCTTACGGTAACACTGACTCCCAAACATACACCCACTTGATAAAAGCCAGATCCAGTCAGTGCATCCTGTACCGTAGCGGTGTAGCCATGACAGGCCTATTCATAGCTCCTCCGAGGAAACAATATGGGCAGCTGCTGGTCTCTTCCTCTCTCTACAGACACCAATTAAGCTCCATTACATACACCAACACAGCACTAACAAACAACTCAAGCCCGGGAGAGCAAGAGAGCTGGACAGAGATAGAATTACACAGACGGAGAGAGAGGTAGATAGATAGAGATGGAGAGAGGCGACATAAAAGAATGAGACGACTGGGCCTGAGTAAAAGCTAATGTTGTATGAAGCATATTGAATTATCCCAGAAGCTGATTTGCAGGAAGGCTGGAGGGTGGGAGAGCAGCGGAGCTGATGCATGGGCCCGACGCACCATAATCGCTCCTATTGATGTGCATGGCTCATACAGTCATTTAAAAACAGCTGATCCAGACAGCAGGGTCGAGAGGCCGAATGCACACACCAGCAGCTTGCAGAGAGACTAGCTCTCAGTGTCAAACTCTAGTGGTGTCAAGTATTTGAGTAAATGTAAATAGTTACTGTACTTAAAGGGATAGTTCACCCAAAAATGAAAATTTGATGTTTATCTGCTTAACCCCAGCGCATCCAAGATGTAGGTGACTTTGTTTCTTCAGTAGAACACAAATGATGATTTTTAACTCCAACCGTTGCCATCTGTCAGTCAAATAATGCCAGTGGTTGGGAACTTCTACTATAAGAGTAAATAAAACTTGCTTAGACAAGTCCAAATTAAACCCTGTGGCTCGTGACGACACATTGATGTCCTAAGACACGAAACGATCGGTTTGTGCGAGAAACCGAACAGTATTTATATAATTTTTTACCTCTAAAACACCACTATGTCCAACTGCGTTCAGCATTTGCTTAGTGAGGTCTGATCGCGCTCTGACAACGGCAGTGATGTCTCGCGCTTATACTTCAATGAGTGCAAGACATCACTGCCATTGTCAGAGCGCGATCAGACCTCACTAATTGAGTGCTGAACACAGTTGGACATAGTGGTGTTTTAGAGGTAAAAAATGATAGAAATACCGTTCGGTTTATCGCACAAACTGATCATTTCGTGTCTTAGGACATCAATGTGTCGTCACGAGCCGCAGGGTTTAATTTGGACTTGTCTAAGCAAGTTTTATGTACTCTTATAGTAGAAGTTCCCATCCACTAGCATTATTTTACTGACAGACGGCAACAGTTGGAGTTAAAAATCATAATTTGTGTTCTACTGAAGAAACAAAGTCACATACATCTTGGATGCCCTGGGGGTAAGCAGATAAACATCAAATTTTCATTTTTGGGTAAACTATCCCTTTAAGTATATCTTTTTGGCTACTTTTAGTAATTAATCGAATATACTTTTACTCTCTACTCAACTACATTTTTGAATGAGTATATGTACACTTTACTCCAATACATTTGTGATGAATAATGCAATTACTAACTTTTTCTGCAGCATTTTATTTCTGCTATAAGGAAGCCATATCGCCTTCTACAGGGTAATGAAGGCACTACATCTTGTGCATTTTGCCCTTACTCACCCAAACTTGTCAACAAGTTTTCTTTACGTTAATAAGAGTGCATTAGCAGGTAGTTGTTGAATCGAAGGGGTTTCATAGATGAGGATATGACTGCAGCCAGTGATGAGGCCGAAACCAGTGACTAGTTCATTTTACTTAACATTACTTTATTTACATGTTATATTGAAGAGAGCTTTTTGAAAGATATTGGTTTATTTAAGGCCTTTTTTAGCCTTTGAGCTTAACTGAGACTTGAGTGCTTGCAGACGCTTAAGAGGCTGCTGTGTTGACCTTGATTTATTGCACTTTTGAGGTGTTTCAGTTTTATTTTGATTTTAGAAAATAAATGTGATTTCTCTCCTTACAAACCAACTGTTTCTTGTTTTTCACTGGCATGTCTCTTAGGTTTCGAGGAGTAGTGCACCTTTGAGCCTACATTCAGTATGAGTAAAATACTTAAGAGTAGCCTACTGTTAAAATCAGATACTCTAAGACTTTCACTCCAGTGGTACTGGTGACTTGTAACTTGTAATGGAGTCATTTTTGCTGTAAGGTATCTGTATTTTTACTCAAGGATGGTTTTCAGGTACTCCTTACACTTCTGTCAATCTCTGATTACTGCCTGTATAATTACTGCCTGGCAGGTTATCTGCAGTAGAGCTGCACAGTTATGACAAATAATAATAATAATTTTCCTTGATAATTTATTCGCCATTATTCATGTTAAAGAGGCCCCGTTTTCAAAGTTATGTTTTTAGGGTCTACTATAATAGTTTTCATGCTAGAACGTTAATATATATATATATATATATATATATATATATATATATATATATATATATATATATATATATAAAACATTGTTGCAGCACCTTTCTTCCCAGTCTGCCAGTAACGCTCTGTTCAGCTTCTGTCTCTATGAAGCCCCTCTTTCACAATGTTTTCTGATTGGTCAACCGCTTTGAGCATGTTTAGGAAATGTTACATAACTTACTATACCTTACCATAGCTGCAAGTTCAACACACTACTGACGCAACTCACCCAACTCATGCTCAAACAGCAACATCACTCTCTAAAGAAAGTTGAAAATGTAAAAAAGCATAATAGAACCCCTTTGATATGTGAAGTGCATTCTATGTACTTTATGTAGGCTAAACATGCAAAAAAAAAAAAAACAGAGAAATGAGCAGGAATTAATTTATTGCCTTTTTTATACATCTGTATATAAACACTGTGTCTAAATGGTCATCTTCACGATGACCCTCTTAGCAGCATAACAACTGTTAACAAAATGTGAATTTATACAGCGATAGAACAATATTAGAATGCTCACAGAACTGTCACTGGGTGCATTTACATGTGCACTTATAATGGATATAGGGCAGGTTTTTGTCTTAATCTATGTGTATACATTAAACAATGCAAAAACGAGCATTTACAGGAATAGATATATGTTTTTGACAGGTCCATAATGAATGACCGACATCTAAACTATTCAAAAAATTTTTTGTCAAATTGTGTTATTTGTCTGTGATTTATGTAATTTGTAAATGAATGTGACAAAACAAGAATCATTAAAGTCATCATTAAAAATTGACAATTCTTTTTTTCTTTTTTCTGTTTTACAGAATGTTGCCGTGCTTATTATAAATGATTTATCCATGCACATTATTGTTTTTTTTATTGATATTCCCTCATTTTAGTTAGAAAAGTCCAACTTCCTATGATCCACTCAATTTCCAAAGAATGAAATAAAAAAAAAAAAAAAAAAATCAGCAGAAGCCATTTCACTTGAATATTCACCACAATAGGGAAGAAAAAACTATTGAAATGTTTGTTACACACCGACTTAAAAAAAAAAAAAAAAAAAAAAAAAAAAAAATTAAAGTATTAAAGTAATAATTAAAAAGTATTCTTATTAAAACAAATTAAATATGCTGGACTGTGCCAAGCTATAAGCGCATTATCTCAAAATAAAACATACATCTGTTGGTCTGCTTTACTGACTTCTTTAACCAGCTCTGATTTGCCATTGCATTGATGTGCACAGCAGACGAGCCTGTGATTGGTTATAATGGACAACCACTGCAAAAAAAAAAAAAAAAAAAAAAAAAAAAAAAATATATATATATATATATATATATAAATAGAACGTTTTGACAAAATGGAATAGTGTAATCTTAACTTTTCCTGATTAGTTGATCACAGCAGCCATATTGTTTTCGATTAACTGTGCAGCTCTAATCAACATTTGCGTTAAGATTTAGTCAGCATCTTGCAGTATTTGTCCTGTTGACTGTATTAAACAAAGACTGGTGAGCAGTAATTGAGTGAGCCTCTGATGATAAAGTATGTTTTAGGATTAAATTAATCCCTCACCCTCCTGGACTTCACCACAAACAAGCCTCATATTTAAAACAAAGTGCCTTGTTCCTGTTGAATAGACAGAACCTGATCAAATGGAGCATGCAAGTTCACAGGAATCTAAATCCAAATAAATAAAGAGAGAAAGAAATCCATGTTAAGCAGATGTACAGGCCTCCGACTGTAAAGTACAGCAAGTAAACAAACATCTCCCAAATTTAGCTACACAAACATCAAAACAAGACTATCCCAGATGCCATACATTTAATACATCTGGGTACTGAGTAAGTAAATAACTAAAGCAAAAATATTATGTTAATCTACAGAACATTTAAAACACAAATCTGAATGTTAACATTGACTCTACATCATCTATTAGACTTGGAATGATCACACAAGATTTATTAAGCTATTTTATGTTAAATTTTGGAGCTTGACACCCTGTGGTCACTACAGGTGCTGGTCATATAATTAGAATATCATCAAAAATTGATTTATTTCACTAATTCCATTCAAAAAGTGAAACTTTTATATTATATTCATTCATTACACAAAGACTGATATATTTCAAATGTTTATTTCTTTTAATTTTGATGATTATAACTGACAACTAAGGAAAATCCCAAATTCTGTATCTCAGAAAATTAGAATATTACTTAAGACCAATACAAAGAAAGGATTTTTAGAAATCTTGGCCAACTGAAAAGTATGAACATGAAAAGTATGAGCATGTACAGCACTCAATACTTAGTTGGGGCTCCTTTTGCATGAATTACTGCAGCAATGCGGCATGGCATGGAGTCAATCAGTCTGTGGCACTGCTCAGGTGTTATGAGAGCCCAGGTTGCTCTGATAGTGGCCTTCAGCTCTTCTGCATTGTTGGGTCTGGCATATCGCATCTTCCTCTTCACAATACCCCATAGATTTTCTATGGGGTTAAGGTCAGGCGAGTTTGCTGGCCAATTAAGAACAGGGATACCATGGTCCTTAAACCAGCTACTGGTAGCTTTGGCACTGTGTGCAGGTGCCAAGTCCTGTTGGAAAATGAAATCTGCATCTCCATAAAGTTGGTCAGCAGCAGGAAGCATGAAGTGCTCTAAAACTTCCTGGTATACGGCTGCATTGACCTTGGACCTCAGAAAACACAGTGGACCAACATCAGCAGATGACATGGCACCCCAAACCATCACTGACTGTGGAAACTTTACACTGGACCTCAAGCAACGTGGATTGTGTGCCTCTCCTCTCTTCCTCCAGACTCTGGGACCCTGATTTCCAAAGGAAATGCAAAATTTACTTTCATTAGAGAACATAACTTTGGACCACTCAGCAGCAGTCCAGTCCTTTTTTTCTTTAGCCCAGGCGAGACGCTTCTGACGCTGTCTGTTGTTCAAGAGTGGCTTGACAAGGAATGCGACAGCTGAAACCCATGTCTTGCATACGTCTGTGCGTAGTGGTTCTTGAAGCACTGACTCCAGCTGCAGTCCACTCTTTGTGAATCTCCCCCACATTTTTGAATGGGTTTTGTTTCACAATCCTCTCTAGGGTGTGGTTATCCCTATTGCTTGTACACTTTTTTCTACCATATCTTTTCCTTCCCTTCCCCTCTCTATTAATGTGCTTGGACACAGAGCTCTGTGAACAGCCAGCCTCTTTTGCAATGACCTTTTGTGTCTTGCCCTCCTTGTGCAAGGTGACAATGGTTGTCTTTTGGACAACTGCAGTCTTCCCCATGATTGTGTAGCCTACAGAACTAGACTGAGAGACCATTTAAAGGCCTTTGCAGGTGTTTTGAGTTAATTAGCTGATTAGAGTGTGGCACCAGGTGTCTTCAATATTGAACCTTTTCACAATATTCTAATTTTCTGAGATACTGAATTTGGGATTTTCCTTAGGTGTCAGTTATAATAATCAAATTTAAAAGAAATAAACATCTGAAATATATCAGTCTGTGTGTAATGAATGAATATAATATACAAGTTTCACTTTTTGAATGGAATTAGTGAAATAAATCAACTTTTTGATGATATTCTAATTATATGACCAGCACCTGTATATGCTTTCAATATCTTGAAGAGTAACATAGGAGCCATCATGGTTAACATGATATCACATTTGTTCCTAGATGTTCTCCTTGTTGATCCTGAAACAACATTCCAATCAGTCAATCACATTTGAGGGGTAGTCTTTTAGTTAATGTCAAGTTTAGGCTTACTTACAACAAGGATTAGGGGCTTCTTTACCTTTCTTATTCACCTATCATTTTCCTCTGATTTTAGGGATAAATTATTTGAAGAACCATGATTTTTGACAGGAATGTTGTTCCAGGATCAACAATAGATGTTTATCCATGTCTTACTTGGCAAAATCACAGTGATTTTGAGGGTGAATAAATGATGATAGAATGTTCATTTTTGTTTAAATTATTCCACTGAAATTCGAATTTAATTGCACATATGCAGCACAGAGTAAAGTAACATTATTGAAGGGTCTAGCAGGCAAAGTTCAGCAGGTTGTTTGAGTGTTGCTTAACATGGATTCAGTAGTGAACCTGCTTCTTGACATGTAGCAAGTGAACAGCACGAAAGTCAGCGAGTAATAAGACAAGCAGTGGCATCACTTATTATGCACAGTTGACAAACTGCAAAATGTGTATGTTCTGAAATCAGTAATATTATAAAGTCTTTATATTAAATGTCAGAAAATAATGTTCATTAGGTTGACTGTGGGATGGTTGCCAAGCAACTTGCCGCGTTAATATGGAATTTGTGCACGGACTATTTTAAAATGACACTTTGAATAAATAGCTTGTTATATATATATATATATATATATATATATATATATATATATATATATATATATATACAAATACAAATTCATACAGTTTATTAATAATAAACTGTATTGATAAATGAAATGTTCAAGGTGTTTGAATAAATTTTGGTTTGACTGTATATATATATATATATATATATATATATATATATATATATATATATATATATATATATATATATATATGTGTGTGTGTGTGTGTGTGTGTGTGTGTGTGTGTGTTTAGACCACTGTGTAACGTTACTAAGACAGCTGGAGTTTGAGCTGATCCTACAGAAAATTAAAGAAATTAATGTCATCTCTTTCAAACCAAAAAGCCTTCTAGTCTTTCAGCCTCAGCCTCTAAATTTGTATCACAAAATGCTTTCACCTGCATCTCTTTTTGGATGAAAAACTCTTTTTTTTATGGCTCGTTAAGCAGCATGCGACTGTGAAGGACCAACACGTTATTCTCCTATGAGTTTGCGTAACACTCCACATGAGTCACACACTAAATTCTGCATGTAATAAGTCTTCAAAGGTGAGGGTGACTTTGTGTGGACCATTTTAATGTCAGTACTTTGTCCTATGCTTACTTGGGTATTATTAAGTATTTGTTCTAGTTTATTTTATCTAGTATATTTGTTCAGTTGACTTTTCAAATGGAATGTTTATGCAGCACTACTCTGACTACTTTTAAGACCATTTCAAATGAAATAATGCAAGAGTCAAGGATCAATGGAATAATAAAATAAGCCATCTCAACAGCTCAACTGAGAAAATACTATAGTCATTTCATGCCAAATCATACTATTAACCACACAGACATGAAAGTAAGTCCAATTCACTGCAACTTATGATCCCTGTCGTGTCCAGATTTGGCCAGGTGCACACACATGACTGCTCTCAGCACCTGGGCCTACTCTAATTGGCTGATCTTGCTGAAGTCAACAGAGACCCTCTCGTCTTCATTTCACCCTCTTTAAGAGATTCTGCTGATGCTCGACATTACCGTGAGGCCCACTGTTAACCGAGAAGGCAGCAGACTCAGAAAAGGGGGAATAGCAGGTGAAGGAAAAGTGTTGGCGTAGTAGAATGGTTTGTAACACTGGGGCTTTCACTCTTTATAAAACTGAGGACAGACACATTAGTGTGCAAGACTCCCTCTTTCTTCTCTGTCTAACAGACTATAGGGGTTATTCTACAAAAGGGGTGCCTTTTCAGGTTTGATCAAGTGATTGTTAAAGTAAATCTCTCATTTTAAAAATTCTATAAGACAATGTACCAAAGTCCTAATAAATTGTACAAGATTGCCCCTTAACGGATGGATGGATGGATGGATGGATGGATGGATGGATGGATGGATGGATGGATGGATGGATGGATGGATGGATGGATGGATGGATGGATGGATGGATGGATGGATGGATGGATGGATGGATGGATGGATGGATGGATGGATGGATGGATGGATGGATGGATGGATGTTTTACCGACAGAATAAGGATCCAGTTAAGAGGTTTAGTCATAAGATCTTTGTAATATTTTTCATTGGTTAAATATTTGCAAAACCTACAGACAGACGTCAAGGTTGACCAATAGTAATGATTTACGAAAAAACACACTCATACTGTAGTTATCCTTTCGGTAATACAATCAGGGCCACACAAAGATGAATGAAATATTTGAAGGCTCCTGTGAAGTTACAGTCAGACCAGGCCATGCTCTTGTTCCTAAACTTTGCTTGTTAAAAGTGCAGTGGAAGCCAGGAATGTACCCACGAAAGAGACGAAAGGAAACTGATAGATAGCTCTGCCGAAGGGGAAGCCAAGAATGTAAGATAAAATCATAAAACCTCTCTCTTCTTTACTGAGCAATCAATACGTCCAGTTCCTTCAAAGATTTATCAGGAGGAATTTGAATAGCCAGAGTTTTCCTCTTTTTTAGTAGATCATTTTGCAGTCATCTATTAACTATTCAGTGTCAGTCAATATTATACAGAAAAAAAGGTACAAAACCTGTCACTGGGATGGTACCCTTTCAAAATCTACACCTTTGTACAGTATCTAAAGAATGCATGTTAGTCCCTCAAAGGTATATATTGGTACCAAAAGTGTGCATATTAGTACCTAAATGGTACATATTAAAATATTTTTAAAGGGTACTGTCCCAGTGACAGCGTTTGTACCTTTTTTCCTGAGAGTGTAAGCCAAATTTTGGTGGGAGTCGGGGTGGGGGCGGGGGGAGCACCTTTTTTTTTTTTTGTAATACAGGTGCATCTCAAATTAGAATGTTGTGGAAAAGTTAATTTATTTCAGTAATTCAACTCAAATTGTGGAACTTGTGCATATTAAATAAATTCAATGCACACAGACTGAAGTACTTTGAGTCTTTGGTTCTTTTAATTGTGATGATTTTGGCTCACATTTAACAAAAACCCACCAATTCACTATCTCAATAAATTAGAATACTTCATAAGATCAATAAAAAAAAGGATATTTTAAACAGAAATGTCAGGCTTTTAAAAAAAAGTATGTTCATTTCTATGCACTCAGTACTTGGTTGGGGCTCTTTTTGCATGAATTACTGCATCAATGCGGCGTGGCATGGAGGTGATCAGCCTGTGGCACTGCTCAGGTGTATTGGAAGCCCATGTTGCATTGATAGCGGCCTTCAGGTCATCTGCATTGTTGGGTCTGGTGTCTCTCATCTTCCTCTTGACAATACCCCATAAATTCTCCATAGAGTTCAGGTCTGGTGAGTTTAATGGCCAGTCAAGCACAGTAACGCCATTGTCATTGAACCAGCTTTTGGTACCTTTGGTAGTGTGGGCAGGTGCCGAATCCTGCTGGAAAATGAAATCGGTATCTCCATAAAGCTTGTCAGCAGAAGGAAGCATGAAGTGCTCTAAAATTTCCTGGTAGATGGCTGCATTGACTGTGGACTTCAGAAAACAAAGTGGACCAACACCAGCAGATGACATGGCAGCCCAAATCATCACTGACTGTGGAAACTTCACACTGGACTTCAAGCAACATGGTTTCTGTGCCTCTCCACTCTTCCTCCAGACTCTGGGACCTTGATTTCCAAATGAAATGCAAAATTTACTTTCATCTGAAAAACTGAGCAACAGTCCAGTTCTTTTTCTCCTTAGCCCATGTAAGACGCTTCTGACGTTGTCTTTGGTTCAGAAGTGGCTTGGTATGTGGAATGTGACAGTTGTAGCCCATTTCCTGAAGACGTCTGTGTGTGGTGGCTCTTGATGCACTGACTCCAGCTTCAGTACACTCCTTTTGAAGCTCTCCTAAGTTCTTAAATCGGCTTCGCCTGACAATCTTCTCAAGCCTGTGGTCATTCCTTTCACTTGTACACCTTTTCCTACCACACTTTTTCCTTCCAGTCAACTTTCCCTGAATATGCTTTGGCACAGCACTCTGTGAACAGCCAGCTCTTTCAGCAATGACCCTCTGTGGCTTACCCTCATTGTAGAGGGTTTTGATGATCGTCTTCTGGACAACTGTCATGTCAGCAGACTTCTCCATGACTGCTGTTAGGATTACTGACCTAAACCAAGTGTTTTTACCCTGAGAATGGTAATTTAATAGAACTTGAAATTAAATATTCTAATAATTTGAGATACTGATTTTTTGATTTTGATGAGCAGCAAGCTGTAATCATCAAAATGAAAACAAAAAAAGTCTGGAAATATTTTACTTTATGTCTAATAAATCTATATTTAAGTTTTACTTTTTGAATTAAATTACAGAAAAAAAAAACAGAAAAAAAAAAAAAAACCTTTTTCATGATATTCTAATTTATTGAGATGGACTTGTATATGAAGAACTTAAAGGTGCCCTAGAATGCTTTTTCACAAGATGTAATATAAGTCTAAGGTGTCCACTGAAGGTGTCTGTGAAGTTTCAGCTCAAAATACCCCATAGATTTATAATTTAAAAACTATAATTTTTTTTTAACTGCCTATTTTGGGGCATCATTAAATATGTGCCGATTCAGGCTGCTTCCCCTTTAAATCCTCGTGCTCACCGCCCCCGAGCTCGCGACTCTAATACATTGCATAGACAAAGTTTACACAGCTAATATAACCCTCAAATGGATCTTCACAAAATGTTCATCATGCATGCTGCATGCATGCATCAGATCATGTGAGTACAGTATTTATTTGGATGTTTACATTTGATTCTGAATGAGTTTGATGGTGCTCCGTGGCTAACGGGCTAAAGCTAACATTACACACTGTTGGAGAGATTTATAAAGAATGAAGTTGTGTTTATGAATTATTCAGACTGCAAGTGTTTAAAAATGAAAATAGCGACGGCTCTTGTCTCCGTGAATACACTAAGAAATTATAGTAACTTTTACCACATTTAACAGTACATTAGCAACATGGTAATGAAACATATAGAAAGTCAATTTACAAATATCACTAAAAATATCATGATATCATGTATCATGTCAGTTATTATTGCTCCATCTGCCATTTTTCGCTATTGTCCTTGCTTGCTTACCTAGTCTGATGATTTAGCTGTGCACAGATCCAGACGTTAATACTGGCTGCCCTTGTCTAATGTCTTGAACATGGGCTGGCATATGCAAATATTGGGGGCGTGCATATTAATGATCCCGACTGTTACGTCACAGTCGGTGTTATGTTGAGATTCGCCTGTTCTTCGGAGTTCTTTTAAACAAATCAAATTTACATAAGAAGGAGGAAACAATGGTGTTTGAGACTCACTGTATGTCATTTCCTTGTTACATAAGGCATTTTACCACTATTTATGCTACTATTTTCAATTATATTCTCTCTTGAGTCCAGTTCAGAAAAATTTCCAATTTTCTGTCTTCTCTTTTCACACTAATGGCTACTCTCAGCTGTTGTGCCTCTTGGCAGTTTTATATAGGTCTTTGCCTCTGCCATGCTGTCAGAAGGACTGTTTTAATCAAATATGCTAATTAAGAGAAACAGAAGCAAAATGACTGACATATTGGCATCGATCTGTTTGAGACATCAAGACTGCTTATTTCTTAACAAAGGGAAGAAAGCTATTTGCATTGATTAGTTGGAACATTCACTGGAGCCTTTTCATGGCGGTACTCATGATGAACAAAAGAAATAAAAGTCAGTTATTTGACAGTGTGTCAAATGTGCAATAACTTTTATGGTCAACAATTTCTTAGTCATTTTGGGGGCTCAATCTATTCATCACTCATCAGTATGTGGAGAGACTTAATATTTAACCCAACATCTTTTTACCACTTTTTGCCACTTCTAAAGTCTCGACATTGTGGATGCTTCCATCACCACTATAGCATCCAATGCACAGACACCAAATATTGACTATACTGTCTAAACAAACAGATCATCAGATTTCATCGCTGGCAAAGTGACAGCACAGACAGGCAGTCCTAAAGATCAGATATAAAGCCCAAATCAGATTTATGCATTGTGAACAAAGCCTGTGTGACTTCAGTCTGTTATTGGACATGTTTGTCATGTGAGTGACCCATCTATCAAAGAATGAGAGACAGAGAAAAGACTTCAATTGAGTCTTATTGAATAACTTCAGGAGCCGGCGCAAGGCTGTGTGATCAAGACCAAACAAAAGGGTACGATCCGCTGTCAAAAAGAGCAAAACATGGTACTAGGGCACGATCAACAAATCACAACATGCGCACACAGACCCACACATGTGCAGCCAGACAATCTGACGGCTACAGTAATGACCTCACTGTCTCACCTGTCACTTCCATCTGTCTTTCCCTCTCTCTGCCTCTCGCTTTATAACAGTCCAGCTCCTTTTCCCTTTATCACTGTCCAGATCTCTCTGCTAGCAATTCAATCTTCTTGCTGCCACCTCTGGCATCTCGGCTCTTATTTTTCCAGGAGAATTTTTCTTGCTCTCCTCTCCACCACTATGAAAGGTGTGACAGCGTACTCAACAACAGGTGCGTGTTCAGACAAGGTCGTGAGGGACGGAGCCTTGATTTACAACCTCTGTCTCTTCCACGTCTTTATCTGCGCTCCTCTCCTCTTCTCGCAAACTCTCCCCTCCCATCGCGATAAAGAACTGAGCTGTTGCTGTGGCGGACAGCAGGTGCGAACTGAATCAGAGAGGTATCATAAGGTAGTGAATACCAGATGAGGAAGGCAAGGACACACCTCGTGAATCACGCCGGAGAGTCCTCGCTCATGTCCCCACAGGACGAAAGAGCAGCAAGGACAGGAACGGAGCTCTCAGACTCTTGGGTTTCCTCCAAGTTCAAATTCACGGGAATTTTGGAAATTTGAAAACGCTTGCAGTGTTGTCATTGACTACGTTTACCCACCCTCATAATGCGATTATAATGGGATTTTGGCAATATTGCAATTAAACTTTACCTCATGTAAACACAATACTTTGATCAAACTAATGTGACTAAGCTCATAATCACAGGGCTGCCAACTCTCACACATTCAGCATGAGACTCACGCAGTTGACACTGCTCTTATGCCACACACCCATTTTCTAATGCAGTGAAAAATCACGGAGCAAAGAGGACACTGACACTGACAGAAAGACAGAGCAGGTTACTTTGATATGAAACAGTCGCAGCTTTCAAATTCTGTCCATTTTATAATGAAATTCTGTCCATTTTATAATGAAATTCATGCTGTTTTGGTACCGTCAGCACCTCAATTCAAGCAACACATGAATCGACCATCCCTTCCTCTTTACTAATATTTAACAGTAAATAAACATGAATGAACATCAGAAGGTATGTTGAAAGATACAGTACAACTTACTGAAATGTATCATGTCTCATGTAATTGCTCAATCTGTGTTTTAAAGGGTTAGTTCACCCCAAAATGAAATTTCTGTCATTAAGTGCCCTCATATCGTTCTAAACCTGTAAGACCTTCGTTCATCTTCCGAACACAAATTAAGATATTTTTTATGAAATCCGGGGGGATGGCAGGTGTTTATCCCCCATAGAAAGCAACGTAATTACCATCATTCAAGGTCCAGAAAAGTAGTAAAGACATTGTTAAAATAGTCAATGTGACTACAGTGGTTCAACCTTAATGTTATGAAGTGACGACTGCATCAACTGCATATGAGACTGACAGGGTAGAGAAGAAATTGTTGAATATATTCTGGAGGTTGAACCACTGTAGTCACATGGATGGACTATTTTAACAATGTCTTTAATATCTTTCTGGACCTTGAATGACAGTAATTACGTTGCTTTCTATGGGGGATAAAAAAAAAAAACCTCTTGGATTTCATCAAAAATATCCTAATTTGTGTTCTGAAGATGAAAGAAAGCCTTATGGGTTTGGAACGACACAAGGGTGAGTACTTAATGACAGAAATATAATTTTTGGGTGAACTAACCCTTTAAGCTTGGAAACAATTCTCACTCCAAGCTAAACTCAAAAGTTGGCAGCTCTGTTGTAGTAATCATAATCACTTTAAACGATGTGTCTTATGTCATTTTTAATAGCAATGTAAATACCTTATTCACATCATTTCCGCTCTGACCAAAGTGCTTGGACGTATAAAGATGACACGTGTTGCCACAACCACCCCCGGAACGTGATTTTTTTTTTTTTTTTTTTACCGGGGATACATTAAATTATATCATTGGATCATAATATTTTATTTATGAAAACATAGTGACCTCTTAAGCAATTTGTAAAATGTGAAAAAAAATTTAAATACAATGCATTAGAAGTGTAGAGTAGAATTGCCAGTGGTATGACCTACATGAATAAGATGTAGGATTGTGTGCTGAAATACTGTGTGCAAAGAGCTGCATTTGTTTACTGAATACCCCGTCTCAAACTTTATTGACAAACAATGGTCTGCTTGGGTTGATCTTCTGGATATTTAGCCTAGGAAATGTTCCTGACTTTTATTCTTAGAAATCATGCTCTCCACACGACTGCAACAATAAAATATCTCAACAACAATGTGCTGTTTACATAGAGACTGATATTAGAACTTCAAAGCATGTGTATGAGTTGCCAAGCACACACACACACACACACACACACACACACACACACACACAAACATAAAGGTTATCCCTAATCCTCTGATCCTGGCTTATACATTATCAAATATATCCATGAATGTCAAACAAGTTGTCTGTGTAACTTCTAAATAAGTCTGGAGGTGTTTATACTTTTATTTTTATAAATCATTTGCCAGGAATGATTAGGAGTTATCTCATAAGATCCTGTTAAAACATCTTATATTTACACATGGAGATTTAGAGGAAGGCCTCACCAGCTCTGCGAAACGGAAACGGATTAGAAAAGCATTTGGATGCTTATTAAGATCCGAGAGATGGGGTTTAGATTCAGACTGAGTAATTCGAGAGCCATTTTGACGCATTGGGGGCAGAATTAAAAGAAAGTACGGAGTAGACGCTTTCCCTTTTTTCCTCTCTGAAATCTCACTTTCTGCAACAAGTTTAGGCTCCAGGGAAATAAAAGAGGGATGTGTTGTGAATGAAAAAGGGGGAAAAAAAATAGCTGTTAAAAAACAGAGGTGGCATCAAATCAAATCTCTTTGCCACCTGCTCTTTCGTCCTTAAATCATCTCTCTCTGGAGAAGACGGGCATTAAGCACTGTCTGCAGTGTTTGAGAGTAACTAACAAAAAGTAGCGATGCTACTAACTTCATTGTTCAGTTGTGTGCCATCTGCTTTAAAATAGCTTTTACAGTAACAAGCTGCTTTTGCCAACAAGCAGATGTTTTAGACTAGAGTATTTCTGTTGTATCCACACAACCTGGTCTCATGTAAAATTGTACCCGTGTCAACATTTTTGCAAAATGCAACATACGTACCAATACGTAAATATCACTGCAGTTTCCGACTGAAATGACCACTAGGCATTAAAACAGCAAGCACTTTTAATCATTTTTATACACAGTTATGATTACAGGGTCAGAATATTGATTAATAAAGACTTCACGTCTCCTTGTACAATATTATGTTATGATCTCAAAAGACTTTTTACAAAAATGCTTGATTTAAAAAAAAAAAAAAAAAAAAAAAAACATTTTGGACTTTGCATCGCTTAACCAGCTCCATATGTTTTGCTTTTCTGATGTAACAAGCTTGATTGGTAGCTCAGCTAGTACGGAATTGAACTTGGCCTTGGGTATGAATCCCGTGAAACATGACTCACGATAAGAGAGCTCAAAGGTCGGGTAGGTCTAGGTGTAGTGTTGGTAGTATGTTATTTTAAAACGTAATGGAGCATTAAGCTTAACGCTAATCACCGGACATTTCAAATCAGAACTGTGGTGAAAACCTACCATATTCACGGTCATTTGTTTCAGAAAAAAACTGAACACGCTCAGTGGACATTTCACATTGAAACTGTCATGAAATGTACATGACATTACATATTTTCGAACACAAATGTTCCCACAGGTATGTTTTTCTAATGAGCCTAGACTGAATGTTGTTTAGGTTAACTAAAACGATTAAAATAGTTTTTAAGTAAAGCTTAAATAAAATAAAATATAAATATTAGATTAATAATTACACTTGAAAAACAAAGAGAAAATATAAATGGTGCCTTGGCAGCTGGAATAAGCTTACACTGAAGTATTAAAATTACTAACTCTGAAACAAAATCAATTAAAGCTAAATAGAAATATTAAAGCAAAAAATTAGAAAAATCACATAACAAATTAACTAAAACTTAGCCTAAACTAAAATATCAATGTAATATGTAATATCAAATAATCCAAAAAATGGGTTGCATTTAAAGGTGCCCTAGATTATGTTTTTAAAAGATGTAATATAAGTCTAAGGTGTCCCCTGAATGTGTCTGTGAAGTTTCAGCTCAAAATACCCCATAGATTTTTTTTTATTAATTTTTTTAACTGCCTATTTTGGGGCATCATTATAAACGCGCCGATTTATGCTGTGGCCCCTTTAAATCCCGTGCTCTCCGCCCACAGAGCTCGTGCTTGCCTTAAACAGTGCCGTAACAAAGTTTACACAGCTAATATAACCCTCAAAATGGATCTTTACAAAGTGTTCGTCATGAATGCGTCGGATTATGTGAGTATTGTATACTGTTATATTGTTTACATTGATTCTGAATGAGTTTGAGGCTATGCTGCGTGGCTAAAACAAACATTACACACTGTTGGAGAGATTTATAAAGAATGAAGTTGTGTTTATGCATTATACAGATTGCAAGTGTTTAAAAATGAAAATAGCGACGGCTCTTGTCTCCGTGAATACAGTAAGAAAAGATGGTAACTTTAACCACATTTAACAGTACATTAGCAACATGCTAACGAAACATTTAGAAAGACGATTTATAAATATCACTAAAAATATCATGATATCATGGATCATGTCAGTTATTATTGCTCCATCTGCCATTTTTCGCTGTTGTTCTTGCTTGCTTACCTAGTCTGTTGATTCAGCCATGCACATCCAGACGTTTTGCCCTTGTCTAATGCCTTTCATAATGATAATGTTGGGACCGTGGGCTGGCAAATGCAAATATTGGGGGCGTACACCCCGACTGTTACATAACAGTCGGTGTTATGTTGAGATTCGCGTGTTCTTCGGAGGTCTTTTAAACAAATGAGATTTATATAAGGAGGAGGAAACAATGGAGTTTGAGACTCACTGTATGTCATTTCCATGTACTGAACTCTTGTTATTTAACTATGGCAAGATAAATTCAATTTTTCATTCGAGGGCACCTTTAATATCAAACTTGAACATGTAAATGTATACAACCATCCTAATTATTATTATTATTTTTAAGAGTTGCCAATCACGTCAGCATTTTTGATCATTTTCACAAAAAAAATATTGTTTCATAAAAAAGCAACATTTGTAACAAAAAGCTGAGAAAATGGCGTTTGCGTCAAAGACTACAACATGCATAAGCAATGCTTTTATTGCTTGTTTCTGCTTCTTCTTCGCCTGTGTTTTGATCTGGAGATTCTGTACTCTTTCAGAAGATGCAAAATAGCACCCGCTACTGTAAACCAGAAAATACTGTCAAATGGTAGGAAAGAGTTGTCTCATAAATGACAAAAAAAATTCTGTCAATGGCAGGGAAAGAGTTAAGATCATTTTTTGAATTATAAATAAAAACATTGACACTTTAAAGGAAAAGTTCTTATGAAAGTCATAGGTTTAGAACGACGTGGGTGAGTAAATGATGACAGAATCTTCATTTTTGAAGAACTATCCCTTTAAGTTTGACAAGCTACACTTTCAAAGTAGCTTCTCCACCACTGGTGTGTTTATACATTCATGGGGAATAGGGCAGAGCACAGCAAAAGGAATTGCAAACAAATGCAGTGCAGGAAATGTGGTTAATTTACATTTACATTTACATAAGTCCTAAGAAACGATTATTTAAAGATGATTTAAAGAAAAAGTGAGTGCTAAATTTGCTGTTGGACCAAAACCATACTTTCAGAAAGGTTACAAGTTCTGCCTGCGATGTGCTTACAGAGAGTCTTTAGTCACGCAGCATTTTAGCACTTCAAGTGGGAAAAAAAAATGAGTAACAAAGAATTAAACAAATGGATCATCTTTTATTTGATAGATGGCCAACGTGTTTTACAGCTTTACGTTTATAAGACTAGGACAGATGGTCGTCTTACTGCCTGCCCTCCCCCCTCCCCCTCTTCAGGGGTCTGTTTTTCACAACACTTGTATGCTTTTGCAGATTTAAGAGCATGCTGTTTAAAAACCTTGAGACGTGCTGGGTTGTTTATCTAGGGGAACATTCATAAATGCTCAGTGCTTTTATCTAAATCTTAAAGTTCAAATTAGGAGAGAGCTGTTTCTTTCACACCACACTTTAGCTGTGAGCAGAATGCTGCTCCACTTCTAAATTCTCTGTTGTTGGCATCTGAGGGGCAAGAGTATTAGTCATTGCAGATATGAGGGCAAATATTTCATACGCTAATATAACGAGCAAACAAGGCCCATTTCCATCCTGCGGTTTGAAGTGACATGAGTCAGAGACTCAAAGTGCTTCCTGTAATCCCTTCGCAGTTTACAAAAAGGCACGTCATGTCCCTCGTGACATTGGTCTAAAATAGGTGCCAGACAAACAAAGAGTTGGATCATTTGGCACAGCAAATGGATGACAATGGACTCACACCTCCCTTTCTTGCTCTAGATTTTGAAGGTGAGCACGGTGACCTCGTTCATCTTCTAGAAGGTTCTCTACAGCACGGTTCATCTGAAAGTATAGACCGAGAGAGATTTTGAAAGAGGAAGGAAGAAGGGAGGCAGAGAACAAAGAGCTGGAGATGTTTTATGTTTTAGCATGCACATCAAAACTGCAATTCTCTTGAGATAAAAGTGAAGTATTGGCTGAGCTGGAAGTTGTTGACCTTTGGAGCTGAGGTACAGGAGAGGTAATGATACAGGCCTATTAAACCATCTTCACATGTACTCACACAAGGATATTTGGTACAATAACTCCAATAACACACACACAC
Source organism: Megalobrama amblycephala (assembly GCF_018812025.1). Classification (NCBI taxonomy): domain Eukaryota; kingdom Metazoa; phylum Chordata; class Actinopteri; order Cypriniformes; family Xenocyprididae; genus Megalobrama; species Megalobrama amblycephala. The sequence goes on from NC_063050.1 coordinate 39,722,786, forward strand.
ACACACACACACACACACACACACACACGTTAGTGCACCTATCACTATGAGGACATTCCATAGACGTAATGGTTTTTATACTGTACAAACTGTATATTCTATCTCCTTACACTAATCCTACCTCTGAACCTACCCATCATAGAAAACTTTTGGCAGGTTTTGAATTTCAAAAAAACAAACAAACAAACAAAAAACCTGTTTATTATGTTTTTTTTTTTTTTTTTTTTTTAAGCCATTTGGTTTACAAGGACACATAAAGGACACATAAAGTACACATAAAGGACACATTGTAATACCTATCATTATACACATTTGTGTCCTTATAAACCACACACATAAACAGAGTGAAAAGGCACAAAATGAAAGGAATAGTCTTAAAAATTCAAGTTCTGCAATTATTTACTCACCCTCATGTTGTTCCAAACCTGTCCTGACATTCCTTTTAATTTCCGGAAGAACAATTCCTTTAAATCGATTCCTTAAATCTTCATTTTCTGGTTAAGGTCTAAAATCTGGTTAAATTGTATTACTTTTTTTTGTTAAATTACGTTTATATGTTCATTTCCTTTTATATGGAATATTCCAAAAGCTGTATTTTAGTTACTTTGGATAGTAATTGAAACCACCCATTAATTATGATTAATGCCCTTAACAATAACACAACAACATGATTAAGTGATACCAATCAAAAGATTTGATACTACCAAGATTTTGATGTTATGAAAGAAATTACTACTTTTATTCAGTATGTTCAAAATGCTGCAGCGAGAATCTTATCAAACACCAAAAAACGGGATCATATATCACCTGTATTAATATCTCTTCACTGGTTACTTGTAAAATACAGAATACAATACAAGGTGTTAATGTTTGTCTATAAAGCATTGCATGATCAGGCTTCTGAAGACCTGTTAATTCCCTACCAGTCTCAACGTCATCTACGCTCCTCTCAGAGTATGTTCTTAACCGTCCCACGGTCTCTACTGAGGCGTAGTGGAGACTGCGCTTTTTCTGTCGCGCCTCCTGCTCCTTGGTGTTATGTTTGGTTGTATTAATTTTATAATTATCTACTATTTATGGACAGCACTTTGGTCCATTTTTATGGTTTTGAAAGTGCTTTACAAATAAAAATTGAGTTGAGTTGAGCAAGGATCCATTAAACTGATCAAAATTGGCAGTTAAGACATTTATAATGTTACAAAATATCTCTATTATAAATAAATAAATAAATGATGTTATTTTGTTATTTTTTTTGTTCATTATATTGAAAAAAAAAAAAAAAAAAACATAAATAAACATGATTTGGTCCAAAACTTTAAGCAGCACGATTGTTTCATATGTTTCATCTTTCATATTCAGTACTTTTGTTATTCGATTTTGTTATTTAGATTTCTTCAAAACATTAAAAAAACTAGATTAAAAAGTTTGAAGACAAACTTTAAGTTGGCTTGAAAAAGCCTAGCTAGAAAGTTTGAAGTAGTTTTAAAAGTTTGAAGTAGTTTTAAAAGTTTGAAGTTTGAAAGTTTGAACTAGCTTAGTAGTTTAGATAGATAGATAGATAGTTGGGTCGTTGATAGGGTGTTGCTAGGGAACTTGGGGTGGTTGCTATGCGGTTGCTAGGGTACTCTGGGTGGTTGCTAAGGTGTTGCTATGCAGTTGCTAGGGCACTCGGGGTGGTTTCTAGGGTGTTGCTATGTGGTTGCTAGGGTATTCTGAGTGGTTGCTAAGGTGTTGCTATGCAGTTGCTAAGTTGTTTTGGGTGGTTGCTATGAGATAGATAGATAGATAGATAGATAGATAGATAGATAGATAGATAGATAGATAGATAGATAGATAGATAGATAGATAGATAGATAGATAGATAGATAGATAGATAGATAGATAGATAGATAGATAGATAGATAGATAGAGTTAGAGTTGGAAATTTTATTCTCAGAAGAAAATAGCATAACAGTAAGTTGGCTTTTTCAAGCCAACTTAAAAACGTTTCGACCCTTACATTCAATGTTTTTTTTTTTTTTTTTTAAATATTAACAGTGGTCTGTATCTAATTTCATGAATTACATTCATTTGGACATGCAAATTTATAAATTAGGTTTCAGTTCTGATTAAAACATGCATGTGCCAGTCTTATTTGGATCAAAATGTTGGCTAAATTTGGTCATCCTAATCAGGTTTATGTGTTTACATGGCACTTACATAATCCAAATATGACCATATTTTAATATCAGAATATTTATGTTCTTGTAAATGCAGTCACTCTCTCACACTCTCCAGCAAATCTCCCACACTCTCTTTGCATGCCTTCTTAATCTCAAACCTATACACACACACACACAATACAAACAAACAAACACACACACACACGCTTTGGGTTTCCAAGATTTATGCATGGAGACTTTACATAATGATTTTTAATTACTCTATTCCCTACCCCTACACATACCCGCTAACACAACCCTCACAGAAAACTTTCTAAATCTTTACATTTTCAAAAAATACAGGGTTTAGTATGATTTATAAGCAGTTTTCCCCCCACAACATAGGGAATGCCTGAACCACACACACACACAGCCATGAAACAGAGCAAAAGCTTCCGGCCACAGAACACTCCACAATGTTTTCTGTCTCATGGCGCTGTGCACAGTATCGCCTCCATTAGATGACTCTCGCAGGCCTGAACAGAGCAGCATGGCCTGTAGCCCTGACGAGAGCAGGCAGATCGAACTGAAAGTATTGCATGTGCAATCATGAAAATAGCTTTATGGCAAGCAAAGAGCGAGAGACAGACACCTACCAACACGCCTAGCCAGAAACAGACATCGCCTAAGACTCCATCAAGAGAAGTGATGAATTTTCACACATCTAACTGATGATGGTGTGTGACTGCGAGAGTGGGTCGCAGGGGATTACTGAGAGACGGGAGCCGGGCTGCTAGGGATTGAGAGAGCGAGAACTGCATTGTCAAGAAGAGCGAGGTGTCTGTAATCGACAGCCTCCTGCACACGCACACAAACGACTGCAGGAGCACACGCGCACATCCATACGTCTCTCCAGACGCTTCTTTTCCCATAAGCTGACGATGGGAAATACAATCTTCACAGAGAAATGCAATCTACTTGGCCTCATCTTCTCATACTTATACACACATACACACACAGGCACCTTCCGCCCCTAAGAGCAATACTGTCTCTGTCTATTCATGTGTCCTGTCTGCAGATCATAATGACCTGATCTTCACTGCTTTGATTCAGTGCTGCACCGGCTTTTCAAATGTACAGGGTCATTTCAACCTGAATGTTTCTTTGACGCGCTAACACACCATGTTCTTATTCGTTCTCTATCTAGTGACTTTAATTGTCAAACACACACACATATTCGTGCTATTTACATTTACCACCACAGCTAATTAGGAGTTTGTTGAGACTCATCCACTTTGTTGGGTAACTGTGAGTGTGTAAATAAGCAGAAATAAAGAAAGTTCACCAAAAAATTATTATAAAAAATTGACACAAAAGTTACTCATTCTCATGCTGTACATGACTTTGTCATTTGTGGAATCCAAAAAGGGACATTATTAAATAATGTTCTGTTCCTTCTTTTCCATGCAATTACAATGAGTGTGGAGTGGAGAATTTTGGCCTGCTACTCACACAAACATACCTTGAGAACAAATGTAGTGAGAATGCATACTAAATAGTGAATAACTCACATGAACCACTTTTATGATGCTTTTATTGTGCTTTTTTTTTTTTGTCCACTTTCAAGCTTGAATGCGCTGGTCTTCATTTAATGCATGGAAAAGAGCAAGCAACACTACTTTCACAAAAGAAAGAAAGCCATACGAGTTTAGAGAAACATGAGGGTGAGTAAATAAATTATGACAGAATTTTAATTTTTGGATGAACTATCTCTTTAACCCTATGTGTGATGCTCCCTGCAATAACACAACCAGAGAGAAGCTCATAACGCCAATATATAATTAACTCCTATATACAGGGGCGTAGTTTGTATTGTATTTGTATTTGTACATTCAAATCCATCAGTTACAAAAAAAAAAAAGCACTGCCCAGCAGACTATATTAAACTGCTGGTCATAGAGGGACATTAAAAAGAATAAAACATGTACTGAGAAGGAAGTATGAGAATATTGTGTAACAGCCAAGTACACTCCACATACTGTATATTTTAGCTAGCTAATCCATTGCAATTTAGCCATAACTATCAGTATAACATTTTACCAAAACAGCCATCTGTTATGTTAGTTCATTTTTCAATTGTGTCTGTAATTATCAATGACAAAATTATTCACATTGGTGTTTGTTTTTTTACTAAATTAATCGGACTTTTAAACGATTTGGCTAAATAAACAATTGTGGCTCACTCATTAAAACAGCGAATCGCTGCTGCCTACTGGCAGTTTCAATATTTAACAGAATTTCTTTCTTTTTAGAATCTCTTGATTATGTTAGAATTTGATGAACAATTATACATACATTTCATAAAGTTATGAGGTGTATAAGTTTAAAGTATGTTCATTTAGACTCATGTTAATCAAACAATCTATTGATCATAAATGCTAAAGAAAGAAAGAAAGAAAGAAAGAAAGAAAGAAAGAAAGAAAGAAAGAAAGAAAGAAAGAAAGAAAGAAAGAAAGAAAGAAAGAATTATCCAATAACAGGCAGCATACCAACATTTAACACCCCCATTTATGCCCCATTGATGATTAGGTTTAGGGGTGGACTTTCATGCTTACTTTTTTCTAAAACTTTTTTTTTTTTTTACATTTTTGTACAAATCAAATTGTACTAATTGATACAAAATCACCACCTGGTACAACAGTTAAATTTTAATGAAATCAGGTTTAAAAATTATCTTAAATTTACTTGTTGTCATGTACTGTTCAGAGACACAAAGGTTGAGGATCCAAATGCAGTAGTTTATTGAAGGGTAATCAAAAGAAGTAATCCAAAAACAGACAGAAAATCATAAACACAGGGTAAACAGTACAAATGATAACAGGCACAGGAATACAGGGAAATCCACAAGAGACAGGCAAACAGGGTCAAAAACCAAAGAACAGGAAACCAAATGAGCACTTAGAAATGCAGTGCTGACACATACAAGACTTCGCAATGAATGACGGAATGAACCAGGCTTATATAGGCAGAGACTAACAGGCTAATGAGGAACAGCTGAATGTAATCAAGCATGATGAGTGTGGGCAATGGATTATGGGAAATGTAGTCCTTGATTGAGTGATAATAGTCTATCAAGGGCACTCCAGCTGGTGGTAGACACTTGTGAAATTGAGACAGATTTTCCTTAAAGTAACTTTGATTCACAAACTCTGAAAAGTAATTTTATACATTTTAAATAATTTCAATATTTAAAGGTGCTAAAGAGGATCTTTTCGTCGACTGAGAAACCAAAGACTGTTAGTGAGTTTTTGAAATGAGCGCATATGTAAGAACAACCCCCCTCCTTCACAGCTCATTTTCGAGGGAACGCCTCCCAAAACTCGTGCACGAGTATTGGAACACGAGTGTTTACCACCGGCATTCGCTGTGTCGTGTTAGTGGATTCATTATGTCGGACTCACCGCAGGTAACTCATAATCTGCAGTTGTTATTCCTGTCTCCTGACAAAAACATTGCATGCGGCGCCTGTGGAGTGTGGAAAGTTACTGGAGCGCGCAGCCGCGCGTGTCTCTCATAAGGAACGTCATGGCAGTGATTGACAAGCCAGAGGGCCAAAACGATTGGCTAATGTTTTTAAGGCCCTACCTCGTGCACAGATGATGTATATTAATATTATTCCTTTCAGTGCACCTAATAAATAGTCTTTTATCAGTTAGTAAAGACAGTTTCAAGTAATATTGCAAAAATGTATAAAACAAAACATCCTCTTTAGCACCTTTAAATAATTACTGTAATTTCATTTCCCTTGAAAAAGTAATTTAATTTAATTACAGCTACTTCTGATGTAATTGCATTAAATATATACTATAGAACAATTCTATAAAACAATAGTGGATTTAACATCAAAATTTAACATCTAATGTTAAAATGTATGTTTTTAATGTAACCTCCCTGTAAATACTTTGCTCAGTTCAATCTAATTACTCTGTTGAAGACCCAACACCCAACACTGGATACAATAAATGTAAAAATGAACAAGCTGACACCGTCTTTTCAACTAAAAGGGAATTTTATATTTGATGCAATTTGAGTATGCAAATATAAACATTAAAAAATATTATATTTATTGCTTGCTGATAAATAGTGTTCAGTGAACCGTTAACCTGGAAATTATGTAAATATCAAACAGAATAAGAATTTAAATTGGACTAAAACAACAAAAGCCAGAGAAGGGACTTTGTCTTCTCATTTCAGAAGTACTCACACCACTGTAGGAAGGAACCAGAAACACAACCGATGAGATAACCTAACAATAAAAACTAAAAAGATTTGGGCAAAGAACATTCGGGCCAGCTCAGCTGCTGAGGCGTCAGGTTACATCTACTAATCCATTTTAGCCACTCTTAAGAGACAGAGAGAGAGAGAGAGCCTTGTCAGCCCCATCAAACACCAAAACCACCCTGGTGTTTATTATTAATGAAAACCTGTCTGTCTCTGCTGTATCTATAGTGTGACTGAGCGACTTTGTTCTCTCAGATCTACAATAGGTATAACATCAGGGTGCCTCCAATCATAACCGACCACTTTTGAGTTCCCATGGCTACCAGAGTATTCCACCATCAAAGACCCATCAAACATCATGAGCATGTTCTCACTCTCTCAGTCTGTCTGTCTGTCTGTGTGCGGTCACAGCTTTTTTTAATTACAAAAGCTCCATTTGAAGTAATCCGGATGTTTAATTAGTGATAATTTTGATCTTGGCAGGCGTCCGTTTGAACGTCTGTTGGTACCTGCTAATGAGGGAAAGGTAAAAGAGCAGAATGTGTCTTAGTGCATCAGACAAGCTTTTTTTTTTTTTGTTCTGTAGCGGCCGTAGTTCAGTAGAACTGTGCTCTCACACATGAGCACCTTCTTGGCTTTGATGTGTACTGTACAAAACAATCAAGCCACATCACAGAGAATTAGGTTAACCTGAATGAGCACTGGCTGCACTAAAATAAAGTATTCATAGAAAATTATATAAAAAAGAAAGAGGACTAAATCAAAAGGTAAAAGGAAGTGAATAATACATTTGAAGACTGAGAGGAATGGAAAGGGTTGGATGAATTCAGAAATAAAAAAGTTGAACAGGTTGAAGATCATCTGCAATCAGAAAGCAGAAACATGTATTTAATAAAGAAACACGGCAGAATGGTATCTGTAACATCTCATACTCTTAGGCCTTCAGCATTAAGTCAATTCCTTTAAACAAAAGAGTAGACAATGGCGTTAGGCCTTTTTCATGTCGTGCACAAATACTGCTAGGCGACAAAGCTGTGACTATACAGAAAATAAAGTGATTTCTCCTTTGTGAGAAAGACTGCTCATATTTTATTGAAAGACTGTACTTTCATGAATGCTTCTTAACACACTGAAGTATACTTAAATTTGCACTTTGTAATGTCAAATTAAGTTATACTTTAAAATACATCATTGTTTTAATATTTTGTTGTGCATTAAAGTACACTTATTTTTGCTCTCTAACACACTAAAGCACAAGTACTTGATTATAATTTAAACTGTAGTGTGTTATTCAATATTTCATATAAAGTTACTATATTTTAAATGTACTAAATAGCAAATTCATTATTACAAATGTGTACTTACAAATATATTTAAATACATGACATACAAGTTTCAATAGAAATTACATTTATATTGTATATTTCAGTTTACTGTAAATAAATGTCAGTACATTCAGCAGTACACTTTACCCATGTTTCAAAAGACAACAGAAGTAATTACGTATCAAAGAAATTATATATAAAATGTACTTAAGCCCTACTTAAAGTGGATTAAAGAAGTCTAGCAAATTGCATTTAACATAAATATAAAATATAATACATTTTCATTTAGTTGCAAATGACATGCACTTAAGTGTCTGAAAACATTACATTTAGTTTGCATGTGTATTATTGCTGTAATAAGCACTCTAATTTACATGAGGAAGGTGAGCCACATTTACATTCAAATAGTAATTAATCTACACGAAACAGAACCCAAACCTCAAAGTGTAGTAGCTGCGAAATATAAACCGTGTGGATTTAGTTAGATTTACAGAACTTCCGTCAAGCCTTCAAAAATCTTTTTTCCCTCCCTCTCTCTCCTTAAAAAAAAAAAAAAGGTAAGTAATGCACTCCAGTATTTTATGTTCCGTGCACTTCAACGTGTTTCTTAACATCGATACTCTACTTGATTTCATGCTCCCGGTGCGTTCCTGCTATGCAACACCCCTCTGAGATTACAATAACATGTTAGTATTGGCATCAAAATAAATATGTGCTGCTTACATTTGCGTTCGATGTAAAATAGGCCTCGGGGTGGGTTAGTGTTACTGAGAGAAAGAAATTGGACTTCACCTTGGGCAGAGAAGCTGGCCGTCTATTTGAAATGCAGAATGTAGGTTTTGGGAGCAGTGATGCTGAGCTAATGCACTGAGTTTCAGCAGCAGCACTGGAACCTTGAACTGGACTTTTAAACTGCACAACTCTGAGAATACATCTTGGCTGCGTTTATGCACAGATCCAATATTTTGACACATTTTTTTCATCCTGTCTATTTAAACCATGTGTACACTATGATACTGAAGCTCATTGCCCTGTCAGAACATAACCAAATAGCATTAGCTGTTCTAGTGTGTGCACTTGTGAGACATGCGGAGACTAGATGCTACGATATATTTTATTTTGATCGCAACTCCAGTCGGGAAAGAAAATATTATTGTACATTGTAATGTACATTTCCTATAATTTGAGGTAAAGTGTGACATGTACAAGGCAACATTTTCTGTCCTGTAGTGTCAGCAACAAAATAAGGTTGTCAGTCCTGTATTTGAGTCCGTAATACGGTAACGTTCACACACAGTTCAGTTATTTGCGGGAATGAAAACCGACTTCAGTAACTGAACTCATATGCCTTTACATTTTCAAGATTCTCGGAAAACCCGTGCTCTGTGAATGAAACTTGACTGGACAATTAGGTGTCTGTCACATCATTTCGAGAGAGCTGATCTGCGCTGCACAAACATGTGTCTACCGCGTGTTGCAGGTTTTCATATGTGGTTTTTGTAACTTATAGTGACAGAGATATGAGTTGAGCATCATCAGAAGGTTTTAGATTCTCCACCGGAGCTGCTCCCGTCAGTTTTGTGTTGTACTGTACGCACGTCTCAAATGCTCCGCTCTCCACCCAGATACAAAAGATGCTGTTGGTCAATGAAGATTTGATGGATGAACTTGAGGCTCGATTGGACTTTTGTTGTATCAAAGGTGATAAGACTTTTCATTTGTATGGACATCACCATCTTTGATATTACTTTGGTCACTGTCGCTATTGTATGGAATAATAAAAAAAGATAATTGTGACTTTTTATCTCACAATTCTGATTTTTTTTCTCACAATTGTTTAAATCTCGCAATTCTGACTTTTTTCTCAGAATTGCATGATATATAGTTGCAATTGTAAGTTAGAAAGTCAGAATTGTGAGATATAAACTCGCAATTCTGACTTTTTTTTTTTTTCACAGAATTGAGAGATATAAACTCGCAATTGCGAGTTATAAAGTCTAATTCTGAGGGAAAAAGACTTTCTCAGAATTGTGAGTTTATAACTTACAATTCTGACTTTATTACTAACAATTATGTGTTATAAAGTCAGAATTGAGAGATATAAACAATTCTGGGGAAAAAAAGTCAGAATTGTGAGTTTATATCTCTCAATTCTAACTTTATATCTCGCAATTCTGACTTTATAACAAGCAATTCCGAATTTATATAACACAATTCCTACTTTATAACTTGCAATTGCGAGTTTATTTCACACAATTCTGAGAAAAAAAGTCAGAATTGCGAGAAAAAAAAGTCAGAAATGTGAGATAAAAAGTCGCAATTACCTTTTTTTTTTTTTTTTTTATTCAGTAGCGGAAATAAGCTTCCATACTATAGTTGGAGAATATGGGCTTGTCTACCATTGACCGTTCGTACAGACAGTATTCAAGACACTACTGTAAGTTGCTGTTTGATCGGGACTAGGGCTGTCAAACGATTAATCACGATTAATCGCATACAAAATAAAAGTTTGAGTTTGCCTAATATATGTGGGTGTACTGTGTGTAATTATTATGTATATATAAATACAAACACATCCATGTATATATTTGAGAAATATTTACAATTTTAGATTTTTATATAATTTATATTATATATAAATACATTTTTTTGTACATAAATAACATATTTCTCTTAAATATATACATTAATTTGTGCGTATTTATATATACATATTATTTACACACATTACTCACACATATATTATGCAAACTCAAACTTTTATTTTGTATGCGATTAATCGTTTGACAGCCCTAATCAGGACATTTCGAGACTCACACTGTAAGTAAATGCAGCTGTCATTCCCAAAAACAGTGTGACTGTGAACAGTCTTATTGTTAACTGAAATAAATCTGAAATAAATCCAAATAACTAAAAAACAAAAAAAAAAAAACAAATTAAAACTAAAAATATAAAAATTAATAATTATTATAATAGTATATAAATAATATTAAAATAGCACTCTATGGTGTGTGCTTGAAGGTGCAGTCCATAATTTTCCCTTCATTGCCAAAATTGATATGGGGAAAAAAATGTGCTGCTGATGTAACCATGTCCACAAGTGAAGGAAAAATAACAATTTCAACAAGTAATACACCATAGCATTTTGACCCAGTAAACATATCATATTACTAAAGCTAAATACATATACTGAGTACCATTTCATGTCTTTAAAAGGAATCAAAATGAGTTTCCAGCAATGATTAAAACTGGTTTAACATTAGCATGCTAATGCTGATCAGCTCACTGCTGTTTTGTTGTTGTTTTGGCTCTGTTCATCTGCAGGCTGACAGAGCTGACAAGGGATTTCCTCACACCATGTCAGATCCACAGCAGCTTTCCAAGAATGTCCTTTCATCTATATCCATAAAGGTTCCACAGGTTCGCAGTCTCACATTCTTCTCCCTTCATCCTTCCATCCTCCTTCACCCTTCTGCGCTTTCACCCTTCTCTCTACCACTCTCTCTACCAGCCGGCAAGGATTCATTGTTTAAGACAACATGGCTGCCATCTGCATGAAACAGAATGTTGAGGAATATGCGAATGCTGAGTCATAACCAGGAAGCGGTTCATAATTAACTGTCACACAGCTCAAGGGAAGAGATTCCCTTGCTGGGACTCTGAATCACGCGGTGTATTTTCTGCGTAATGAGGCTGTGTGCCGTAAACAATCCAGGGTTAGCTGAAGGTTTTCTTCAGGTATCTGTGTGTGTAGAGGAGTGTAAACAGTTCTGTTTGGCTCTTGTCATTTTATGGTCACTTTCCCATGAGCTCACAGTGTGAATACAAACTAAACACAGATCCCGTCCTGTCCCTGCAGATCACACGCACACACTCAAACACAATCCTAACATAAATACTCACACATACACTGCCCTTCCCGAACTTTTTTTCAAACACACAGTCATAAGCAAAGATAGCCTTGGTCACACGGTCTTTGCAATGCTGGCTGGTTTTCTGGGGATTTTGCAAGGATTATAGCAGAAAGTACACAGCTGATAATAACACACACACACACACACACACACAAATACACATAAATAGAAAGTGCTTAGCTGATAACGACCCCCCCACCCCAGTTGTTTATCCCACAGGCTGTGCATTGCTCTGTATTTTTTCCTTGGCTTCTTTTAGGAGTTGACATAGAACTTTTGAACCTCTTCATGGACCTTACAGGTTGAGTCACATAAAACTACGATCAGGGGTGTCACAAGATCCTTTTTTTACTGGGGCATGAGCCCCAGTGAAATACAGCAGTATGTGCTCCAGCAAAATATTACTAATAAATTATTGTAAGACTATGGACCTTAGAATCATTTCCCCTCATAATATTTCCAGAATCATGCTACACGCTCAGAAAAAAAGGTACAAAATCTGTCACTGGACCAGTACCCTTTGAAAAGGTACTAGTATGTACCATTTAGGTAATAATATGTACACTTTAGATGATATTATGTCCCTTTAAGGTACTATTATGCATGTACTATTATTAAGCTGTTTAAAATCAGGAAAAAAAAGAAAAAAAAAACATTATTTTGATCTAATCGGTCAAATGGGTTAGCAAAATGGTTACAGTCAGACGGTTTACTAATGCACTGAATCATTTGCAGAATTTTCTAACAATGAAACAATAACAGGATACTTGAACGTAAATGCAATTTCATGCCTATACAGTAGAGGGCGCAGGTCGTAGATACGTTTTAGTGTAATCTTAAATGTAGTTTTATGCTAGTATGCTGGTTCAACATATTAAAGACAAACAACAAAAAGAAATGAAACAAATGTGATGTTTATCTAAGGTCATTTTTGATTATTTGTATGGTTGAATTGGATCATCGAAGGTCAATAAGGTGAGATTAACATTTAATTAATTACAGGTTTGCGTAATATTCCAAGTTTGCATAAAAAGTAACTCGGATATTGTTGTAAATGTAAAAGTAATGTGCTACTTTACTAGTTACTTGGAAAAATGGTAATTTGATTACTTGTAATACGTTACCCCAAATACTGCTTACCAACTGTATCAAAATATGGAGATACTTTTTTGACGGGGTGCCTGCGTCCCCAGTTCTAGAACAGCTAGAAATGCTCCTGCCTATGATTATGCAAATATTAAATATGGCAGTTTGTGGCGTTATACATAGTTTGAGGGTTTCCTGCACTCAGAGAAGTTTTATGGATTTCAATTGTATTCTCCTGAATCTCTCTCACTGTCTAGCCCTGTTCCAAAACATAATGAGCTACCTTGCCTTGCTGTCTACTGTCATTCTAAGTATCCTAATTGAAATGAAACCTCATAAGTGACTGATTTGGAACACTCTACATAGGCTGCAACTCTGTTCGTCACAAAAATAGCACTTCTCAATGAGGTGTTGAAAAGCTGAATAGATTCCAGTTGTGTTTGACGTTAGCATGTGCTAAGCTAACAATGAAATCGGAGACAAGTATAGGAGGTGGAGTGAAAGCGAATGGGAGAAATCTTAATGCTCAGTATTGCCGGCCAATTACAGGCTAACATAAAATCAACTTTAAATACAATTTCTAGCATAATTTGAGCTAAAAGAGAGATTTTGGACTTTTTCTCCATTCAACTACAAATGAACTGTACTTGTACACATATTACCTACAGTATGGGTGTCACAATATATATTGTGACATTTAAAAATGAAATAATTCTATATCACATCACAATAATATCCTTATAGTGAATACCTTTGGCCACAGTAATCGTGTGAAAATCTGGTGCTTTACCAAGATGGCCGCCAAGTGAACTGACTAGAATTAATAAACATAAAATACATATAAGAAACAAATATTGACTAAAATAATTCATTTTAATTTGATTATTATTTTAGTACTGCATAATAATATTCAATATTTTTCATATTAAATTGCATATTACTGACAAAAAAAAAAAAGTCTATATCTTTCAGCCTAGTGTGAAATACATTAACAAAGATTTGTGACAAATTGAAACAATGGGTAGCACTATGTGGAGTGGCAGGATTTTGAGACAGATGCTCATAAAAACAATGTTTGAATTTTAAAAGACATGCTGTGGCGCAGTGCTGCATTTCTTGCCCAGTGTGTGACCCCTTTTAAAATGCTGTCTAGGTAGACAACCCACTAGGTTTTTCCTCATATGTTCATATCTGACCTCCATATCATCTATATCTATGTAAATATTTGACTGACAGCAAAACAACAACATATGGCAGCCTGCAAAAGACAGTCCATTACCCACTATATACAATCAGTGAAGGACTGTATGTATAATCGCAAGTTTCAAGTTTTTCCTTGAATAGGCTGGTCGTGTGGCCATGCTGGAACTGGAAGATAACGGGGCATGTACGGCTAAGGGTATGTATTCAATGCACGAGGCATTGTCAGAATAGAACTGAACTACAGCTTCACACACTCAGAATAAGGAAACGGTGTGCGCAGAAATGTGTGTAGAATAAGCCATTGTATGTGGTGTGAGGTGTGTGCGAGTAGGCGTTGAGGTTTTGCCTAAAGAATGTGAGAGGAAATAAGAGGTGAGAAAAAAAAACATATTGACAACAGAGAAGAGTGTCTGGGCTTACTCTGTGTATGTGCCTGAAAGAAAGTGGGGGAGATTCAGGGGTAAATTCACAACAACAAATCCAGCTCTTTTGCGTGCTATGTTTTTTAGTGCAAAACCTGCATTTTATTTACTATCCACCCGCAATCGCATGTAACTAGGTGCTAAATGCACTAAAAAGCGTTTGAATTATTGCCATTTTTAAGTACAAATACATCATTCACACAAAAAAAAAAGAACTTTCAATGTTGTCAGTTTCACTCAAACCATCCTTGTTCACATTACTTAAAGGTGCCCTCGAATGAAAAATTGAATTTATCTTGGCATTGTTAAATAACAAGAGTTCAGTACATGGAAATGACATACAGTGAGTCTCAAACACCATTGTTTCCTCCTTTTTATATAAATCTCATTTGTTTAAAAGACCTCCGAAGAACAGGCGAATCTCAACATAACACCGACTGTTAAGTAACAGTCGGGGTGTACGCCCCCAAAATTTGCATATGCCAGCCCACGTTTCCAACATTATAAAAGGCATTAGACAAGGGCAGCCAGTATTAACGTCTGGATGTGCACAACCAAATCATCAGACTAGGTAAGCAAGCAAGAACAATAGCGAAAAATGGCAGATGGAGCAATAATAACTGACATGATCCATGGTAACATGATATTTTTAGTGATATTTGTCCTTCTAAATGTTTCGTTAGCATGTTGCTAATGTAGGCTACTGTTGGTTAAAGTTACCATCGTTTCTTACTGTATTCACGGAGACGAGAGCCGTCGCTATTATCATTTTTAAACACTTGCAGTCTGTATAATGCATAAACACAACTTCATTCTTTATAAATCTCTCCAACAGAGTAGCATTAGCCGTTAGCCACGGAGCACTATCAAACTCATTCAAAATCAGAAGTAAACAATATAACAGTATACAATACTCACATAATCCGCCGCATGCATGCCGCATGCATGACGAACACTTTGTAAAGATCCATTTTGAGGGTTATATTAGCTGTGTAAACTTTGTTAAGGCACTGTTCATGGCAAGCGCGAGCTCTGTGGGCGTGGACCACGGGATTTAAAGGGGCCGCAGCATAAAATCGGCGCGTTTATAATGATGCCCCAAAATAGGCAGTTAAAAAAATTAATAAAAAAAAATCTATGGGGTATTTTGATCTGAAACTTCACAGACACATTCAGGGGACACCTTAGACTTATATTACATCTTTTAAAAACATAATCTAGGGCACCTTTAAAAAAACTCATGTAACTATATGAACTTAATTTAACTGAGTTGTTTCTACCAAAAATAAGTATTGTCAGCTTTACTTAAGTGTTTGTTCAGTCAACTTAACACTTCTGAGTGAAACGCACAAATTAATGTTGACAAAACTATCTGGGCAGTGGATCCGTATAGTTCACAGCTTTGCAAGGGACTGCATTAGGAGAGTATATTTAGGGATTAAAGTGTTATGTTATGTGTTTTTCAGTAAAGGGAAAGATGTTGTTAGTTTATGTTAGTGTTTAATGTTTAGTTATGTTGGACATTTAGAGGAGTTTCTATAATGTTTTAGAATTCTGTGGTTACCATTATGCTGAAGAGTGGTGCCTGTGCTCACATGCTCACTCTTATGAGCATATGTTTATGATGGAATTCCTGCTCTCAATTCAATTGAGTTTGTTCAATGAGTTTTTTTGAGTGCATTTTGTAGAGCAAATAGTTAATTTAAGAAGGTAAATTAAGTCAATAAATGTGTTCACCTTACATAATAAACATAACATCATTAAGTAAACTGCACATATAAATATTAAGTAAATTCAAATGATTTGTATTTACTCAAAGACATTTTGTCAACTTTACTTAGATTTCTTTTGTTCATTCAACTAAATTGCTTGTACAAATTACTCAGTATAGTTGTGTGGAACCACATGACACTGCTTTTTTTTTAAGTAAATGCAACAATTCATTTTTTTGAACACAATTAAAGTTATACTACTACCACTTAAAAAAAAAAAAAAAAAAAAAAAAGTAAAAAAGTAAAAAATGTGTATACAGTATAGAAGTTAAAGGAATATTCCATGTTCAGTTAAAACTACCCTTAAAAAGTTTGAGGTTTTTCTTATGTTCACCAAGGCTACATTTATTTCATCAAAAACTCAGTAAAAACTGAAATCATTTAAATATCATTTAAATATGCTGAGAAATCATTTAAATATGCTGATTTGGGGCTCAAGAAATATTACTATTATCAATGTTGAAAACAGTAGTGCTGCTTAATAGTTTTGTGATGAATAAAATAAGTAAAAGTGATGAATAAAAGTGATGAATAAAATATTGATTTCTTTCAAAAAAAACTTACT
Source organism: Megalobrama amblycephala (assembly GCF_018812025.1). Classification (NCBI taxonomy): domain Eukaryota; kingdom Metazoa; phylum Chordata; class Actinopteri; order Cypriniformes; family Xenocyprididae; genus Megalobrama; species Megalobrama amblycephala. The sequence continues at coordinate 39,739,495 of NC_063050.1, forward strand.
GACCACAAACTTTTGAACTGTAGTGTATATGTACATTTTCTTTGATTGTGGCGAAATGCAGTTCAATGCAGAATCAAATGACCATGAAATGTTAGAGAAGAGTATTATAACCAGCCATATAGCCCAACACATGCTGTAGATGAGTGAACTGTCAGCATTTCACTTCTGAAAAAACATCTTAAACTAGTTTAGCTAGTTACATAGCTAGGTGTTAGCTATTTTAAGCTGTTTTAGCTGGTCTATGCTGGTCTTTCAGGTTGTTTAACTGGATGGCCTGCCTGACCATCCCGGGCTGGATTCCTGTTTACTTTATTTGCATAATTCCTTTAGTGAATTGTGTGCAAATAAAAGATGCAATGAGCTGGCGCAATGCATTCTTAGAAAATTCCTCCCTCAATATCTGTTACATAATTATAACTCATAATCATAATCTTCCATGTAAATTTATTTATACGATTATCAAATATTGCTTTCTCTGTCTCTGAAGCAACTTTTCTGCTGATGTAACCAAATTTGTGTAGGTGGAGAAAAAATAATATTAACCACTATTACATAGCTTATTTATTTAATTCAATTAAATCTTAATTGAGGATACAACCGGCTCCCATCCTACATGATTTTCCACTGACTATTCAGGAAATGCTTCACAGCACAGAAGTTAAATACACTGTGAATGCAGTTTCATGCTCTCTTTAAGCACAATGACAGTGGAGAATGACAAGACAAATTTTATGTTGTGTTTAAGAGTCTTCAGTTTGCATCAGTGTGAAAGTGAATAGTCATTAAACCGAAATCACAGCTATCAAAGTTCCTGCCCTTCCTCATCACTTACTTTTGGAATAAGTGTAATCAAGAAAGAGAACAGGTCTCTCACATTGTTAAGAAATGAGAAAAGTCTTTTCTCTATACTGTGGATAACCCAAATGGATTGTTGTTGCCGTTTTGTGCAAATATGATTATCAATGGTGTAAGAGGCAGATGCCCTGGACAGTTTATTACTGTAGACAGTGTGTTTGCAATAAAATTTACTGGATAGGCCGGAAAAAAAGTCAATGAGTTGTGTAACTCCTAAACAGGACTCAACAATAAAGCCTGCCCAATGGCCCGGGGTCTGTGTGAAAGACGTTCTGGACAGTTGTTGCAATTGTCACTGGCCCAGTCGGGCCCATGCTGCATTGTCACAAAAGTTTATAAGTCACACATCTTTCAATTTAAACATTCAAGCTATTTTAAACCATTCAAATGCAAGAAGATGTAAAAAGAACTCAATTCAGTACTCACACTCTGTTTAATGTGTGCCAATAACCAAAGTGCATTTGATTATTCAATTTCGGTCCCTGAATACTATTGTTAGACCTACCTGAAAAGCTTAAAGGATTAGTTCACTTTAAAATGAAAATTAGCTTTACTCACCCTCAAGCAATCCTAGGTGTATATGACTTTCTTCTTTCTGATGAACACAATCAGAGTTATATTAATAAATATCCTGACTCATCCAAGCTTTATAATGGCAGTGAACTGGGCCAGCGAGTTTGAAGAAAGTGCATCCATTCAAACCAGACCTCCTTCCGTATTCAACTTACGAAGAAAGTGTAATGCCTCTTGCAGTTCAAAATGCTTACGCTACATCCTACGCCTTCCGTATTCAAGTTCAGTTACTTGTCCGAATGGCATTGCCATTTTTTGGTCCCCATGAGGAAAGCAGCTTATAAATCATGCTAAGTGATGTTTTTTCTACATTTAAATAAAAAAATACAGAAAGTTTTCAATGATGGGTAGGTTTAGGGTAGAGGTAGGGTTAGGGGAGAGGATATACAGTGTATACAGTATAAAAATCATTATGTCTATGGAAAGTCCCTATAAAACATGGAAACGTGTGTCTGTGTGTGTGAGTCAGCACACAAATCAAAAGTGCCTGTTTCTGAAAGGTTCAGATTTTATCATTGTCAAAAGAGACTGAAAATTGAACTGAATCCTGCCCTGATAAAAATACTACTTGTATAACATAAAATTTGTTATTGAAAAAGAAAGCAGAGGCTTTCTGTATGGCTATGCACCCGTTACACAATGAAGAGAGACAGATTCTAATAGTGCCCCTGAGTCACTAATGTTTCTCGCAATTAAACAGACTGCCTGGTTTTGAATACTACAAACAATTGGATTGGGAAGACATTAGAGATGGAAACTTCACATGACGTGAAACTCTACTTGTGAGCAATAGAGGTCTGACTTGGACTCCTAATTAGAGACTTTAATTCTTCAGGTCTACAAGGAGAATATTTTGTCTGAACATCTCATCGCTGTTTAGATAAAAGGCAGTCTTTCATTCACACTCTGTCACTTTTTTCCTATGAGGATGTGCCTGTCTGTGGATCTGTCACCAGATGAAGCATGCTAGAAATACAGAATTATTTTATGATGTTAAGTGGAGGTGTAGATACAGTCGGCCACACGTAATATTCTGTGAGTGTCATGGAAAACAAATTCCTGATAGCATAGTTACTCATCCATTCATTGTGGAGAAATTGCCTGATAAGCTGTTCAGTGTTTATTTATTTATCTTTTAATGTGAAGAATCTTTTGTAGATATTTAATAATTAAAAAAAGAATTCATTTTAAAAGTGCACAGTATTGAATTATCTTTTAATTTAATTTTAATAAAGTAAAAACTTTTAATATTCTACTTCTATCTGCTCCAGGAAATCTCTAGAAATTTCTCTAGAAAACATTAAATTAATTGTCTTGCATTTAGGTTTCTGAAAATAACCTGCAGTATAAAGAAAAATTGGTCACACTTTAGATTAGGGTCCAAATCTCACTAGTAACTAACTATTAACTACAATCTTTGCCTCAATAAACTCCTAATTATTGCTTATTAATAGTTAGTAAGGTAGTTGTTAAGTTTAGGTATTGGGTAGGATTAAGGGATGTAGAATATGGTCATGCAGAACAAGGCATTAAAGGTGCCGAAGAACATGTTTTTAAAAGATGTAATATAAGTCTAAGGTGTCCCCTGAATGTGTCTGTGAAGTTTCAGCTCAAAATACCCCATAGTTTTTTTTTTTTTTTTTTATTATTTTTTTTTTAACTGCCTATTTTGGAGCATCATTATAAATGCGCCGATTTAGGGTGTGCAGCCCCTTTAATTCTTGTACTTCACGCCCCAAGAGCTCGCGCTTGCCTTAAATAACATAAAAAGAAGTTCACACAGCTAATATAACCCTCAAAATGGATCTTTACAAAGTGTTCGTCATGCAGCATGTCTAATCACGTAAGTATAGTATTTATTTGGATGTTTACATTTGATTCTGAATGAGTTTGATAGTGCTCCGTGGCTAAAGCTAACATTCCACACTGTTGGAGAGATTTATAAAGAATGAAGATGTGTTTATGAATTATACAGACTGCAAGTGTTTAATAATGAAAATAGCGACGGCTCTTGTCTCCGTGAATATAGTAAGAAACGATGGTAACTTTAACCACATTTAACAGTACATTAGCAACATGCTAACGAAACATTTAGAAAGACGGTTTACAAATATCACTAAAAATATCATGATATCATGGATCATGTCAGTTATTATTGCTCCATCTGCCATTTTTCACTATTGTTCTTGTTTGCTTACCTAGTCTGATGATTCAGCTGTGCACAGATCCAGACGTCCTGCCCTTGTGTAATGCTTTGATCATGGGCTGGCATATGCAAATATTGGGGGCGTACACCCCGACTGTTACGTAACAGTCGGTGTTATGTTGAGATTCGCCTGTTCTTCTGAGGTCTTTTAAACAAATGAGATTTATATAAGGAGGAGGAAACAATGGAGTTTGTGTATGTCTTTTCCATGTACTGAACTCTTGTTATTCAACTATGCCGAGGTAAATTCAATTTTTGAATATAGGGCACCTTTAATGTGCTTTATAAGTACTAATAAATAGGCAATATTCTAGTACTATGCATGCTAATAAGTAATAATGAAAGGGTAACACTTTACAATAAGGTTCATTAGTTAACATTAGTTAACTAAATTAGTTAATATGAACTAATAATGAACTGCACTTATACAGCATGTATTAATATTTGTTAATGTTAATTTCAACATTTACTATACATTATTAAAATCTTGTTAACATTATTAATGCACTGTGAACTAACATGAACAAACAATGAACAACTGTATTTTCATTAACTAACCTTAACGAAATACAGTAACAAATGTATTGCTCACTGTTAGTTCACATTAGTTAATACATTAACTAATGTTTAACTAATGAACCTTATTGTAAAGTGTTACCAATGAAAGAATTGTAATATTTGGGTGAATTATTCCTTTAAGTGAGCAAAGGGGCAAATAGAAAGAAAAAAAACATTTAGAGGCAGAGAGAGAGAGAGATGGAGGAGGCTTTGACACTGCAGTCTATCAATTTAATGTGGTGCCAGCAGGAGTTTCACATCTGTTAGGGACGAGGCCATGGTCTCTCTCTGTATCTGTCTGTCTCCCTCTCTCCATCCCTCTTTTAATCCGTCCCCCCCTCTCTCTGATGAGAGCAGGACTCATTATGCTTCTATTAGGACAGAGGGACGTCTGTGTGTGTGTGCGTGTGCGTGTGTGTGTGTTTGCGTGACTGCTTTCGCGGTGACATCGCAGATCCAAAATGTCATTTTCCAGCAGGAGGTGACTGGCTAGCATTTTTCTCTTGCTGTTCATGTCCTCTTTGCCTTTCTCGTGTTCCCTCTGTATTTTACACTGCCGAAAAATACTGTGACAAGCTGATCTTTTGCCCCTGAGAAAGCCAATGAAAAATATGCATGTGCAAAGACATAAATGGTTTGCTGGTCTTAAAAGCTTGGCTTACTCAAAAATCAAAGTTATGTGTTCATTTACTAACACCCACGTCATTCAATTTGTGTGCCTTTGTTTTCTACTGTGAAAGACAAAATAAGATATTTTGAAGAATGTTTCAGCTCTTTTTGTCCATATTAAGATTAACCAAAACTTTCAAGCTCTTTCAAGCCAGGGTAGAGTTTTCCAGAAGCATCATAAGCCTAAGTTGATCATAGCTCCACTGGTGGCAATGGTTCTACGATCAACTTAGGCTTACGATGATTTTGGGAAATGCAGCCCAGGCTGGTTTATACGTTTTCTAAAGTGACGCAATCACTTTGTATGGTGAGTAGACCTCAATTTAAGCCTTTAATCATTCAATGAACGCATACAAAGATATCAAACTACATTAAAAATGGTGACACAAACTGCAAATGTCATAGTTCTCATATGTCACATGACCAAATGCCAGATTTTAGAGGGCTTTAGGCACTTGTCATTGGTCAGAGATGCTATCGAGGGTTAATGTGACCTTTATCTTCCAGGTTCTGGTCAAAACACCTTTTCAAAAGTACAGTCAGTGGGTGTTTCAGGAGGAAAATAATCTTCCTCAAAGTCATTCTGATTTTTGTGATCTAATCTTTTCCAGATTAATAAAATCAATAGACTTTTCTTATTACATATCCTGTTTAACTCTGATATGTGTCACATTATATAAGTAAAATGGGTTGTAAAATCACTTGTTTTGCATCAGACATGGAAATGTGTTTGAGATAATGGCTTTTGAATTCCACTTTCCTCTGTGCTTCGCTATTACTCATTTCTCCAAATCTCCTTCTCTTCCTCTATCATTCTCACCCTTTAGACAGAGCTCTAGGGGACCTTCAGACCGAATAAAAAGGTGACAAGACATCATCATTTTTCAGACGGGTTTGAGAGAAGACAGGATCAGGAAGAGAACAGCCTCTTACTTTAGTCCATAGAGAGATCACTGAGACCTTTATCCAGTCTCTCTCTCTCTCAGTTTGTGAAAGGCCAAATCCATGCCCACTACACAGAAAATGTCTAGAACAGAAGAAGTTGAAACTCTCAATCACAAGATGCCCCAAACCTCTTAAAGCCAGGCTCTCTTGTCTCCACAAGAGACACAGTGACACATTTCTATGTTTCACGCTCCACAGAGAAAGAAAGGATAGCTGCTCTCACTGCTTTTTTTTTTTCTCCTCAGCTGCTCATGGTGGGAAGATGAAAGCCCAGAGATCAAACACTTCATGTATTTGATAGAAGGAATGTGAGGAGAAGAAAACCTGCACCTTCTTTGCTTCGTCCTGCTTTTCCGTCCAATCCTTGGTACATGAAACGCCTCACTTGCCTCCCAGTGAGTAAGCAGAGCTTCAGCACCTTGGACAGTGACTCAATGGGTCTTGAATGATTGAAAGGGTAGAACCAGATTGATGGGTGGTGCTGAATCAGGAGGTCTATAGTTGGGTCCGTGAAAAGCTTGCGAGGTAAGTAGTCATTTAGCTAACGTTTATTCAAAGCTGCTTACAGTAGAAGGATCGTATTCTTTGAGCAATCTTAGATTAGGTATCTTGCACAAAGGCCACAGGATGCTTTCTGCAGGGACTGAACCAGTAGCTTTTTAGTCCAGATGTTCATACATGTCCGACCTAGGCTCACTGAAAAAACATGCTTGTGGCATTTCTGCAAAATTATATTACATCGCTTCTTGCATGTTTCGCGTTATGTTTCACAACACAATGGAGCGAGTTCAGCTTTATATGAAACAAATGTGAATGTGGCACTTGAATGTGACAAAGTTTTATTAAGTTGGTTGTTGTACAGATCGTGGCAGTTAGGAAATTAAAATATCAGGTAAGTGGTGCTAAAAGGTTAATGCTCTTTCGCATTTGAAATGCCTAACCTAAACCATGCCATTTTTTTTTACAAGTCTTTAAATTCTTCCATTGTGTGTTGAGACTCGTGCAAGTATGAGCTACTGAGCAAGTTTACTACATTAGAAAAGCCACATATATGGAGCTGGTTTTTGTGATGCAAACATGGGTGGAAAAATATTAGTTCATATGAGGTTAAGTTTAACCATTGTTCTTCTGTGTCATTCTGTGAAACAAAAAGTGACAACTTTTTTTGTTTCACAGAATGACACAGAAGAACAATGGTGAGAAGATGTTCAAGGTAAATTCCAGGTTCAGTATACACTACCTGTCAAAAATGTGGGGTCGGTAAGATTTTTAAAATTTCTTGTTTCTGAAAAAAGTTTTCGGTTCATTTGGTTAGACAAACAAATCAGTTAAAACTAATATTGTGTAATATTATTACAATTTAAAATAATTGTTTTCTTTTTTTATTCTTAATTTATTCCTTTGTTCCCAAAGCTGCAATTTCTCCAATCTTAATCAAAATCTCCAATCAAAATTATTCTAATTTGTTGATTTGGTGCTCAAGAATTATTTGAACATTTGAACATTTCAGTATCACTGTTGAAAATGGTTGTGCTGCTAAAGATTTTTGTGGAAACCTCATCCTCATCAATTTATTTGAATTTAAAAGTAGAAAGAATTTTTTTGTAACATTATAAATGTCTTTACTGTCACTTTTTTTTATCAACTTATCGTAATTCATCCCTACTGAATAAAAGTATCAATTTCTTAAAAACAACAACAAACAAACAAACAAACAAACAAACAAACAAACTTTTGAGAACATTTTTTTTTTTTTTTAATTGACCCCAAACCTAGTGTAAGTTAAGCTCAATCAACAGCACTTGTGGCATAATGTTGATTACCACAAAAAAAAAAAAAAAAAAAAACTTGGACTTGTTTGGACTTGTACCTCGTACCCCTTCTTTAAAGTCCCTCTGTAGTCAATAATTTTATCCCTCAAAAATCATCTTTGATCACCAAAATGACATATTTAAACATTTTTTCCTGTGAAAAATGTCTTCATGCCTTAAAATAGCTTGAATGTAACTCTACACCCTTGCCTCATTTAATATATGTAGATCAATTGATATGCAAATTAGCCCCGCCTCCACTCACTCATGCCAGCTCAGAGATCCACTCGGTCAACTTACTGAGGTAAACGTTACATAATGGTATCGCTTTTTACAACGTTGAACACATAATGGTAATTAATATGATTAGCCTTTTGCTTGACTGTGTTATCAAACAGCTAATAATTTGTTGCTAACGTTACACAAACCATGTTCCCGTTTGCCAAGTCAGAGTCCGACAGCTGCCTTCTAACAATCAGTATCCTTACAAATGCTTTAACACAGAACGTCGGTGGAGAAAGGCAAATAGTTCATCATAACATCATAAAATACATTATACACCCGCCATACTGCTAAATCTACACGATTTTTCATATCAACAGAACAATATACCAGGATAACCTGGCTTCTCTAGTTCACTGTTAATGATATGCTAAAGCCTGCCGGCACATTGACATGATTGGTTACAAGGTAGTTTGTGACGTCACAGACACCAGTGATTTCAAACCACAGGTTGGAGACCGTCTTTTTTTCACTGCAGTTTTAAAAAGAAAATACTCAGCAATTGTGTTGACATGAATTTGCACATGGTTTGTCTTAAAGCATATTAAAAATACCACATAGACATATAAACAACATTAAAAACTTGATTTTCACCACAGGGGGACTTTAAACAAAGCAAAAATCTGGGTTACAGTGAGCCACTTGCAATGGAAGTGTATCATGTCAGTAAATATTACAATATCCCATTCTAATACTGCGTTCCAGGCAGGTTTTTGAGCCCTTAAGTCGCGACTTAAAAACACGACTCACGACTTTGTAGCGTTCCAGGCAAGTCACGCCAAACTGCCTGAGTGTAAACAAACCAGCATGGCGGACCATAGGGGCTTATGCTCATTTACAATTATTTTTATCACCAAAGGTGCTTACTCCTTGCTTATTTGAGGGAAACAGGGGAGGAAAAATGGCGCATAAGGCAAGAGAAGCTGTTATATCTTTAATTTTACCATGCACTTGCTTAAACACCACATCCATAGGCGCTGCCATTGTTTGTTTCGCGGGCTATGTGACGTCAGAGATCGGAACTGGGAGTACATCGATTTAGTACGAGTTCACCGGTGGGAAGTCACAGGTTTGACTGCCGTTCCAGTGCACTTTCACGGGTAGAAGGTTGGAAAAACACGGTTTACGGGTTGCCTGGAACGCGGCATAAGTGCCTCATTTTAACCTTGCTTTTTCTTGTATTGAACCTGGAATATCCCATTAACATCCCATCCTATTGTCACATCTTCACCTTCAAAGCCAAAAACAAAAAACACAATTATATATTTATCTGCTGGATTATATCTTTAATATTTATATTTTTTATTTACTTCTGGTCACATATTTTTGCCACACAATTACATGGCAGCAAAAAAAAAAAAAAAAAAAAAAAACAGAAATACTCCATGTCCTGAGGGCAGCAGACAGTCTCTGTTTGGGAGGGCAAACAGCATGCCTATCATTCACTTTCCTACATCCTACTGAGAAATAGAGTTTGACATATTGGGGGCAGTTGATAGAGTGAGAAAAAAGATCCAAAAGAATGAGAGAGATCTTTGATTGTAGAATGTGTATTTAGTGGTCCAGCAGTTTTTGTGAGACCAGATGGTCTGCACAGAATCAAGGATAGCAAGTAAACACACAAATACACACATGCACATCGTGCAGGGTAATTTATAATGAGAGACTATCACTATTGTCATGATAATTATTCTCCATAATCCCATTCTAATGTGACTCTGAAAAAGAACATATGGCATATTAATCAAACGCCAGTTAAACCGACAGCGTCATACAGTACAAGAGCTGAAGGTCAGCTATCAAGGGCCGAACACCCAATATTAATTCTGATTCAGAGACGTTTTCTGCCTTTACCAATATGGCGTTCAGGGGCATTTTGTCCGAGGAGGTCAGGGAGGTAGTGCTTTTATAAAAAATGGAATAAAAAAAATTACCAAATATGAAAAAAAAAAGTATGTATGTAAACCTACCTCTCATATTTTTTAAAGTAATACTGAGCAACACTTAGCCGGATATCATAAATTCTAGTCACATTAGCATCGAAATGAACCAAAAAGCCTGTCAGGGAGCTGATTTTAATATGAGTGCTCTGCTTGTTTCAATAAAATTTGCATTCTTGATATCAAATAGGAGTTTTTTGATAACCACTTTGCTCTGAGAAAAGCTGAATCTCTGTGTCTGCAACTATCATTATACTAATGGTGTTAACAGAAGATTTGATTATTTGATTTTGATTATTAGAGCAAAAAGAAGGTAACATATAACAATAATAAGATCAACAGTCAGTAAACACAAACAAGAGATGTATTAAACAAACGCTGTATTCAAATACTGTATTATGTTTTTAAAAAAAAGAAAAAAAATCCATGTTCATTTTTGAAAACTGACACCTAGTGATGTGCATGCAGAATTACACATCAACAGTCTTTTTGTTTTGTTTTTGGTTATCATGTATAATACAATCTTTTTTTAGACTACTGATATGACTGAAGTCTTAAACTCATTTACAGTAGTGAACATGGTTTAAACATTTTTCAGAGGTACATCCATCTGCATTCCCAACTTTTTAATGAAATTCCTAAGTGCCGTCATTTAAACTTCTCTTACAAACAAAATATTCCATAAATAGTACTGGTTCACTTTCAAGATGCCTTTAACCCAGGGCTGCCACTGTATTTCACGCGCTCTGGAGCAGATTTTTATGGGTGAGCCCCTTTCCCCTGAGCCAAATGAGTATACACTATACCATAGAGGATCTTAATGGGTCCCTCATCACAGGGCCTGGGAAAACGCCTTCTCATTTCAATAATCTACCACACGCCAGTGGATCCACCACATTTAATTTCAAAATCTGTCATCCATACGTTTATGGTAGATTAGAGGCAAGACACAAAAAATATGTTGTGGGAAATGATTCTAACCAACTGTTGCTTTCACATTTAATGAAGTATAAACAGTCATCTACCCATTGGATCACTTTTTCAGACTGGCCTCTTGAAATCCCTTCAAGCACACACAAACGTACAGTATCTTAAGCCGCACACTCACACACACATACATACTCCAGAGAGAGAGATATCTTCTTTATGAGGATGAGTAATGAGTTGACTAGTCAGGAACAAAGCTCTGACCCATGTTGTGAGCAATTAGATTAAAGAAACGCAGCAATTTGCTTTAATTACATGTCCCACACTCCCCCCTCAAGAGCGAAGGAGTGAGAAAACGAGGGAGTGAAACACTCAAGAGGACGAATGACTACACATGCTGTAAAGATAAGCTCAAAATGGCAAGAATGAGAGTATGGAGAGAATATAACAAGCTGTAAGCTGTCTGCCTTAAGTTCAATATGAAAAACAGAACAGCAGTTTGACTAGGTGCCATCTATCTAATGATGTTAATGTTTATGATATCTTAATATCTTCATTTCTTATAGTCGCTTTTAGCAGATTAGTGCTGGGTGATAATAGTTTACATTTTGCTACGATACAATACAAGCTTTAGATATGTGTTATATATGGTATATATCGCCATATAGGAGTATACTGTATGTATTTTTATGCGTTTAGGCATATATCCAAATTTATAAGAATGTAAATGTTATGTTGGAATACCTACAAAGCGTAAATAAATCAGGTTAAATGACATAATATTTATTAATGGGCAGCGCCGGGGGAAGACAATCCAGCGCTCTGGGCAAAATAGGAATATGCCGTCCCCTACGTTAACATTTTTAAGAGAAAACAAATGCCAATTTATCATATTGACCCCTACTGTTGACTTAAAGGATTAGTCCACTTTTAAATACACTTTTCCTGATAAATTTACTCACCCCCATGTCATCCAAGATGTTCATGTCTTTCTTTCATCAGTCGAAAAGAAATGAAGGTTTTTGAGGAAAACATTCCAGGATTATTCTCCTTACAGTGGATGAGTAATAAGGGTCTTATCTAGCGAATCGATCGGTCATTTTCGAAAAAAATACAACCGTTTATGCTTTATAAACAAAATATCGCCTTGAACGTACTTTCCGCTTCCGCATTCTTCATAACGCTTACCCTGAATGTCCTACGCCTTCCCTATTCAAGTTACGGAAAAAAACGAAATTGGCGCCGCGTTCGTTCCGTAAGTAGAATAGGGAATGCGTAATGAATTAATACAGTTGACTCACCATTTAAAAGAGGACCTTTCTTGCTTTGGCGGCTGTGAACTCTTCAATTATCAAGGAGTAAACCAATTTGCGACAGATTTGGTGCAGATTTGACAATTCGCAAAGACCCGCCCCTTTAGTTACTTTTGCTATGTCCAACAAGCTATGCCGCTCTCACAAAACAAAACAAAACAAAAAAAATACATTGCGGAGCAAAGAGGACACTGACAACGCGTCGACAGACAAGAATTGTCAAGGTTAATTTTGATATGAAACAAAGTCTCAAATTTTGTAATTTTTAAAGAAATTTAAACAATAAATACCGTTTTGTGGCTCTTTAATGTGTTGTGACTGATCGCTGTAGTACTTCAGTTCAAGCTGCTCGTGAACCGATCATCTCTTCCTACTAGTTCATTTATAGCATCAAATACACATGAATGAACATCAGAAGGAATGTTGTTTCATCTGCGGAAAGACGTCAGTACACACCGTTTTCAAATTCAAGTCCACCGATGTTAATCTACTAACTCCCCTGACTGCTTTGTCGGACACGGTTAGATCGCCTGTCAATCAAACTCCCGACAAAGACATTGTTGATCGTGCTCATAATGGTGCAGCGCCCTCTAGTGGTCTGGCGCCCTGGGCAATTGCCCAGTTTGCCCAGCGCTTCCGCTACCCTGTTAATGGGTGAACTGTTCTTTAACAGAAGACCTGAGGTAAATGATGCCTGCACTTTTCATGAAATGCACAGTGTGGTAAAGATTCATTGCTGTAATGTTTATTACAGCAACAGCCTTATCAATTACAGCTCCTCATGTGGTCTCTTGAAACCCCTTTTGCTATCTTCACATATTAAATACATAGACATCTGGGACATAATCAAATCATCGCCACAGATACCAAGCATGTTATTGGAATGTGAGGACCCCTGGCAGTGGCGTAGTCGTCTTAATAAAGAGTAATGTGAATTTTGTACGGCCCCTGACCTTGTAGGGCTTTTCGCCTGAATGTTGAGTGCCAGAAAGAGAGTGTGAAAGAGATGAGGGATATGGGTTATTTCATTAGCAGAGCTTGTCTTATGCTGATGCAGGGCATAATTAGCCACTAACTGTCTACGAGAGCAGTCCTTTTTCTCCGACCACCACTCTAATTGCTGGATCCTTTTTTTCGACCAGCCCACAGTGCCATGCTTAATTAAAATTCCTCCCTTTTACCTCTTGATCCAGAGCAAATAGATGAGAGAGAGAAAGTGAGAGGGAATAGCTATGAGGCCTGAAATGGACCTCCTCTTGTTTCAGAGAGAACCCGAGAGATAGAAACAATGGGAGAGTGATATTGAGAAGCTAAATGATCCCTCCCACCATTATCGGTCGGTCGTTTGTTATTTGACCTTGAGAGCAGCTGTTGAACTCAACTTAGCTGTCCCACAGGTGCTAACATGCAAATGTATCAACAATAGGGATGAAAACCATGAGGAATTTAATGATTCTAGAGCAGTGGTTCTCAGCCAGTGGGCCGGGGGGACCATTAGAAGACCTCATCAAACTTTCAAGAGGGCCTCAGGATGACTTAAAATGATTCGAAATAAGCCAAAACTAAAAACGATAATTGTTTAACCTTCATTCTGACCCACTGTCTAAAATGATCCATTTTTAAGGGGCGGATCCTTTAAGGCTTGTCAGTAAACGGCCACTGTTATGGCTAACGTCACTGCATAGGAAACGGTATCAATGGCTCCTCGCTATTGCACATGAGTGTTTGGAAATCATTATCCATAAAAAACCTTCATTTACAGACAAAGCATTATGAAATAGTTTATTTCATAATTTCATAATTTTCCGATGTAGCTGTTATCAGACGCAATAAAGCTGACTGCTTTTTTGGTCAACAAAAGTTTCTTTGTGAACTCTCTATTACACTGTACCTCATTTACAAAATAATCTACAGTCAAATTCTCTGAACAAAACAAATAATCCTCCGACGTGATCCAGGATGCCTTTAAAAATAAACCATCCACTTGTTCCTGCAATCATATCCTTCTGAAGTCTGTACAGAGATTCAAACAAGCTGTTTAAACAGGATGTTTCAAAGCGAACATTCCTTTAAGTTTCTGTTTACTCTTCCATTTGTGCTCTTGCCAGCAGACTCAAGTGTGGAGTAAAGTAAACAGGCATCTGTATACTGTATCCAGTGTAGACAGTGTCAGTGATTATAATGGGTTCTATTTGCTTTTAACATGACGCTCGCATCCGAAGTATGTGCTTTGTTTAAAATGAGAAAGACGTTTTAAGCTCTGAAACTTGCAGGATGCTTTAATGGTACGAAGACCTCTTATATTTGGTGGCAAATTTGATTTTTCATGTCATGACCCCTGTAAAAGGGTGATTTCTATATTTGAAATAGTTAAAGGTGCCATCGAACGTTTTTTTACTAGATGTAATATAAGTCTAAGGTGTCCCCTGAATGTGTCTGTGAAGTTGCAGCTCAAAATACCCCATAGATTTGTTTTAATACATTTTTTTAACTGCCTATTTTGAGGCATAATTAGAAATGCGCCGATTCAGGCTGCGGCCCCTTTAATTGCTCGCGCTCTCCGCCCCCTCCCGAGCTCTCGACACTATCATTGCATAAAGTTCACACAGCTAATATAACCCTCAAAATGGATCTTTACAAAGTGTTCGTCATGCAGCATGTGTAATCGCGTAAGTATGGTATTTAATTGGATGTTTACATTTGATTCTGAATGAGTTTGATAGTGTTCCGTGGCTAACGGCTAATGCAAAATGAAAATAGCAACGGCACTTGTCTCCATGAATACAGTAAGAAACAATGGTAACTTTAACCACATTTAACAGTACATTAGCAACATGCTAACAAAACATTTAGAAAGACAATTTACAAATATCACTAAAAATATCATGTTATCATGGATCATGTCAGTTATTATTGCTCCATCTGCCATTTTTCACTATTGTCCTTGCTTGTTACCTAGTCTGATGATTCAGCTGTGCACAGATCCAGACGTTAATACTGGCTGCCCTTGTGTAATGCCTCGATCATGGGCTGGTATATGCAAATATTGGGGGCGTACACCCTGACTGTTGCGTCACAATCGGTGTTGTGTTGAGATTCGCCTGTTCTTCGGAGGTCTTTTAAACAAATGAGATTTATATAAGGAGGAGGAAACAATGGAGTTTGAGACTCACTGTATGTCATTTCCATGTACTGAACTCTTGTTATTCAACTATGCCGAGGTAAATTCAAATTTCAATTCAATGGCACCTTAAAATGAATAAAATCATAATACTATGGAGATTTTATTAATGAACATACTTTTTTCTGTTAAGCTCTAAAATATTTTATGGAGTACAAATTTTGAGTACAAAATATTTTTAAAAATCTTTATTCAGTAAATCCTGTGGAAAATGAATGCTTGAGAACCACCTAACTCTTTTCCCACCAGTGTTTTTGAAGTACTGTAATTCAGTTTATATGTGTATATTGGGATCACACGCTGTCTGAGGCATCTTTGCGCAAGCACTTTGAATCGATTTGTTTACATCAGCATGAGTTTGAAAATCACATTTCATTGGTTCATACTCATGCCATCAAAAATGCAATAAATATTCACAAAGTTGGAATGCTGCGCTTTAAAACGATACCAAACTTGGATTAATGAGGAAGTTGCTGAGGGGAAGCGTGAGCGGTGAAGCGAGAAGAGAAAAATGGCATTTTTCATGGACAAAGGAAAGGTAGTCCTCTCAGAAAACATATGAATAAAGCATTTGGATTTGAACCATTTTTACTTGTTTTGCCTGTAGCTCATAATTAGCCCATGCGCATTACAACTAATTTTGCCAGCACGGGTCGCATATATATTTGGTAACATATTCTGGTATTCTTAAAACAAGCTCAAGTACAATGTAAGACTAAAATTTCTTTTATTAAAGTCAAATATGAGCAAAAGTAAGACCTTGCAGTGAGTGATGTTCATTTAGTGTGTCGTGTCAGATGTTTTAGTAACCTTTTTGACTGATTCAATGAGTAATAGAACAGTTTTAGGCTGTCGAGTTCATCTGTGACTCATTCGTGGCTGTTTGAGCAATTCATTCAACTGGCTCATCTTTTGTTCGCAAATCAGACTACATTGCAAATAGTGTTGACAGCACAACAGAAGGATGTCTATCTACTGTTATTCACTGTATTATCTCACAGTATTTGTTTTTAACTTAAACTCAACAATGCTTGTCAATCTTTTGGCTATCAGCCACCCAGGCTCGAACACACAAGGGACTACTGTATGCGTCAGCGTTCAAGAGTATTAACTTACCATTCTTGTACTATTTAGATCCCACATCTGTGTGTTAGTGTTTTATTTATTTATTTATTTATTGCAGATCAAAGAGGTCAAGCCTACTCCCCGCTCCGAGCGATGATGTGTTCATTCCCTCCAACCCACTCCACTCCCACCCACATCACGCACCAGTGCTATGATACATCCATTACTGAGAAACAAAGAGAAGAAAGGCAAGGAGGGCTAAAAAAAATGTATATCATATACAGTATCATACATGGTATGCTTTAGCCAAGTAGCACGTATTCCTGGATCAAAGCCCTTCGCTGGTCTTTGAACAACATTTCTATAAAGCAATCATAGACTTCCCAGGCTCTTCGTTAACAAAGAGACCCCCAACCAATGTTTTATTGAATTATTGAAGTTTTAATTATTGAATTATTTAACTTTTTTTCTGTAACAGTTCACTGATGATGATAGACATCTAGTGATACTGCCTCTAATTTGGTCTCATAATAACAGTCAGTAAAAGTGTTATATTGTAGAGCTTTGGTTACACTAGTGGGAAGCATTCCTATTATTATCATATGACAGAGAGTTGAAGTCCCTGGGGCTAACCCTAATCATAGTCTGAAAAATCCAAAGGAAATAGGTTGAAGCTCAAGCAACAGCACTCTAATGCTCTAAATGTAAAATCTGATTTATAGAAACAATAGAAATGTTGTTTCATGACTATAATGTTAATCTAAGAACAAGCTAAACCATGTGAAGCGTATATAGATGGCTTCAGTATAAAAGCACACATGGGTACGTTTTCATTGGACAGCTGGACAGATGTGCTGCTAATATCCCTCTCTGTCCAGCAGTGACCATTTCACAGGGCAGGCCACAGTCATGCTGAGACACATCTGGAACAGGACTTGTTCCACCAGCAAGGGTCCAATCTTTCTCTCACTCACGCACACACACTCCCAGCGTCTTTCTCAAATACAAACGCACACTAACACACACCAAATGTCAAACTCAATTTCCTTCATTTAGGCTCATCTTCCCCGACTCATAAGGTCTTTCCCTAAGCATCCAAGATCTTAATTATGGTAATACTTTCACCCAATGGGCAGCTGAGGAAAATACATGACACACATGCACATATACTTGGATACACAAAAGGGCAAAGGTTTTGCTAGCTAGCATTGCACTGTTAACCCCTGCTGGTAGATGCCGTAACTACACCATCTGGCAGCAAAAAGCATCCTTCTCCATTGACAGCCATTCAAAATTAGCTGTGTTCTCTGCCAAAATTTAAATCAGAAATATTTCATTATCATATTATAGCAGATGTTTTGCCAGTGCCCAACTGGTTTAGAAAGGATCTTAAAAATGAGAAAGTGACTAACAGTTTTGCTGTCTGCTGCTTTTCCCGTAACAGCTCAGGATAGTCAATAGTGAAAAATTAGCTCCAGAGAATTTAGTCACATGGCATTTTTGGCTCAGGTGATAGGGTAAAAAACAAACTGCTGGTGAAACTGAGCGCCTATGAGCAAAGATGACAGATTTAAAATTGTATATTTTCATTCAATACTTTAATCTTGTACATACAGGCACTGTATTAAGCAGTATATAAATAAGCCTATACTATTTATATACCAATAAAGTGTAGTCTATACTTTGTATCAGTTTGTTTTGAGAAACATGACACAATATAACATTAAAGAAATAGTTCAATTAATTCTGTCATCATTTACTCACCCTTATGTTGATCTAAACTTGTATGGGTATGAGTTTCTGCTTTCTGTTGAACACAAAAGAAGATATTTTGAAGAATGTTGGTAACCATGTTTTTTTTTCCCTACTATGGAAGTCAATGGCCACCGTCAACTGTCTGGTTCAACATTATTCAAAATACTTGGTTTGGAACAACATAAGGGTGAGTAAATTTTTGGGTGAACTAACCCTTTAACCTTTTGAGCAGTACGGTACCACATATAGGATTTAGAATGTTCAGCGATGTCAAATAACTGCCAGATTCAAACTGTGTTTTCGCGCCTTGGCTGCGAGACGGACACCTTCAGCGCTGGTCATATATCACAACTATGCAGTGTTTTCAGCCACATAATGTTTTTTTAAGGTTTCAGACATTTAAATATGCATAAGCACCAGTAAAACAATACATTTAGAGTTCTAAAATCATAAAATTATAAAAAGTTATAAAATACACACTGATGTCAGACATCAGTGGAAGCAGCAATAACAATCCATTCAAATATAATTTGCCGACATTTATTCATATCAGACACACATAATGGGCCTAAGTAACTATAAAGTTTACTCTATTATTCTTCCAGTTCACCAGCCACTTACTTGCATATATTTGAGGAGAAACTGATTAATTCACCTGCTGTAAATCCAACTGACAGGACTCAAACTAAGATGGCGGCACCCATCTTGTGTTATAGATCAAGATAAAGATCATTTATAAAGGTTTTTAAACGACAAAACACACTCACTTACACATATTTGAGAATCGAAATGTCAGATAGTTGATGACATGGTAAGCAAGTTTGTGAATATTTTTAATAAAAAAAGGAAAAACAAAATAATAGCGATCCATCTGTCATAAAAGGTGCGTCCCAATTCGCGTACTTATGCACTATTCTATCACGTTTTTAAGTATAAATAGTGCGAGTAGTGCGTTCACACTGAAAATTCCAAAAAGAAAAAGTACACTTTAAATACCCGGATGATGCACTAAATTAACGGAAAAAACGAAGTGTGGAATGTTGGACACTTCGTGCACTCAACTGTCGCAGCTTTAATTACGTAGTGGAGGGGAAGGGAGGATCGTACTCTGTTGTTAAATGACAAAATAACCTTATACAATTCACGCACTACATGGATGAGTGCATAGTGCACAAGTACATAGTGTATAAGTGCATAGTGCATCATTTGGAACGCAACTAAAGTGTTATTGAGCGGTGTGTTACGTGACACACATGATGCGTTGCCATAGAAACAATAAGGGCAAACTGTTCTAAAATAACGGTCACTCTGGGGGTCAATTAAGACATTTTTTGAACTCACAATTGAAAGGGTTAATATTACATGAAAACAATTTTGCAAGCACTAGCAGAACTGAATGTTAGAATAGACACAAAAAAAATGTTGTTGTTGTCATTGGTGAATCCGGCCAATCATGAAATAGCCAACCCGATCTCACGGCAATTCGTATGTATTTTACGAGGTGGCTAATTAGTACGAAATTCTAATTTTTTTGCTAAATCGTCCGTATTTTATGAGTTGCCAAATTCGTATGAATTCGCACGAATGACCTACCTGTAGTTCACTGACAAGCTACACAATATCGCGTTCATTATCAAAGGCGATTCATCTGCGATATAACCGCGATATTGCGTAGCTTGTCAGTGATCTACGGTTCTGTCTATTAAATGGCGCTCCATTTGAAAGCAGGTGATGCCGTTTTCGCGGTAATCAGGGAACCGGCTTGTGCAACTGATCTGGAGAAGCAGTGCAGAATGAGACGGTCGACTGCTCTCGAATACCTCTTGAGGTACTTTAGCAAATGACAGAGTGACATGGTGCCATCTACAAACAAAATATCTAACCCAGCGTGCACTGCTTCAGGTCAGATGCTGGTCATCTGCGCAGAGCCCCATGAAGTCAAACACACCTATTAGCTCCAGAAGAATTAGTAACAGGCTCAAAAAGAATTTGCCGGTAGAACTGAGTGCCCATGAGCAAAGATGGCAGATTTGAAATCATATTTCCAGGGATCCTGCTATGATTTCACAGTTAACGTGATGCTAACTGATAGCTATCTCTAGCTATTATAGATCTCCTTGGAATTAACACACACACACATATTTACAAACATGGCGTTATACAGCAAAAATGTCAAAAGCATAGTGCCAAAAAATGTGTCAAAGAAAAACATGGAGTAGGCAGCAATGTTAGGATGGTCCCCTCAGAGAATAAAGAATCAGTAAGTGGGAATTCGCATAGTCTTCCATGAACCGGACCCCTACTTGGCAGCAGAGGACTCTCTAAGGACTGCTGTGACAATTCCACAGTATTGATTTTTGGTCTAGCAGGCTTGTATCTGCTGAGACTCTACAGTAAGGCCTCTGAATTGGGGAAGTTGTCTGTTTGTGTGTGAGTCAACACGTGTGTGTGTGTGTGTGTGTGTGTGTGTGTGTGTGTGTGTGTGTGTGTGTGTGTGTGTGTGTGTGTGTCGCTTTAATGGCCTCTCAAGCCGTCACCGAGTTAAAAACAATTTCAGCGAGGACAGGATAGGAGACGAGAGGAGAGGGTGGACAGATATCAGACATACAGTGTTATGTGGATAGAGCTGTGGATTTCTCTCTGGAGGAATGAGTACAGCCCCGAGTGTTTCGACGTTGTGTATTCGGGCAGAGATAGATAAACAGTGCTGTTCTCTAAGGCCCACCATTCCTGGATTCAGTTTAATCAGTAACCGTAGGCCACAAATTACTTGACAGATACTGTACAAGCTTCCCAGAGATCTCAAAGATAGTTCTCCAAACTTTTTTGTGAGTACAGATCTTTTTTTTTCTTTTTTTTTTCCACTTGTTTAAATATGTGTCAGGTCATATTTTTTTCCACAAAATTAGAAGAATTTGTTGTTGTTGTTGTTGTTTTAGCATAAAGAAAATGAAGTCTATTTTAAGACCATTAAAGTTCATCCAAAAATGAATATGTCATTTATTCAACTAATCCTTTAGGATTTAACGGTGCTAAAAATAGACTTCATTTTCTTTATGCTAATTTCTTATTTTCTTCCTTTGATTTTGGAGTGAAAAATGACCCATTTCATGATGTGATATTCACCCTGTTGTTTTTGGATGAGACAGATGATTTTTAAACCCGGCTCTGTCAGCTTCTGTATATAACATGGTCTCTAAATTAACCTTGTGTCCGTATGAATTCAGTTAGACGGCATTCCCATTAGGAATGACCAATCAGGTGAACCCAACGTCTCTGGAATAATAATTCTGGAAGGCCACACTGCAAAAGAAAACCGATGTTCTGACCCCAGGGAAGGCCAATGAGTAAGTGAGGAGAGTGAGATGAGTAAGGTTCATTAGCATAATTACAGCTCTTGGAAAGTTTTGGTTTGATTAATGGTCGACACTCACACTCTGACATTGGAAAACCAAGGCACGTAATTTGTTGGGTCTCATGGGGGGATTCTTGGTCTTCAGAACACAGCATCCGAATCTCTTTCATCTATTACACACAGTATCCGTTACAATATTTTTCTCCTAAACACACACACACAAATTTCACTTAAAAAAAGTATTTTAACAAGTAAAAAAAAAAAAAAAAACCCATAAAAAACACCCACACATAAACACACACATTTTAATTACACAGACCAGAAAAACAGTAACAATCATACAGAATAAACCAAGAATAAAACCAGAAATATTCAAATCACACATTTTATAAAGTAAACCGAGTGAATGCAAATATGCATGTATTGCTATATGTAAAATAGAGCTTTCTATGTCTGTATACATCTACTTACAACCATTAGAATAATGTCGGGTTCAGACTACATGATATAAGCCCAATTTTGGCATGATCTGTTTGATGTAGGGTGTCTTGCTGATTCATAAACAACAATGGGCATTGGGACACAAGAACTGATCATTTTATCTCATGTAGTGTGTCATATTGGATAACAACCGACGTCGCATCTGTGATGCTTCACAATGTCCCGACAAAAAGACTAGCATGTTTAATTTTTTTCGGTCCTCCACAAAGGGTTCCATCACATCTGTGACGTTGACCAACAGGAGCACAGAAACTCTTCTTTACACAGCTTTCAAATATGGCGAAACAAAAGAGAGACGATAGTATTGGTGCTGCTAGGTTAAATTATGCATTGGAGAAAAGGTTTGTGGAACTATGGCTTTTCTTTTCTGGGCCAGCACAACACACGACACTTTGGTAGCCACTGTTTATTTACGCTCTTGTTTCCAGAAATCAGTCATTAGTGTAACCCCTCCTGTTTAAACCGCTTGCTTTAAGCGGGACTCGAACTCTGGTCCATCCGCATGGGAGTCAGGCGCCTTAACAAGGAGGCTAAAGACCACAGTTTCTAGCATCAGTTGCTAGAGCGCCTCTTGAGTTCAGGGGAGTGAGGTTTACACACTCTTACTAGCCTACGTCTGTTTCACTCACCCCCCTAAACCTCACTCCCATTCAGGTCACGGCACCAATGTAACCCTTCCTGTTCGAACCGCCTCCTCTAAGCAGGACTCAAACCCAGGTCCGCTGGTATGGGAGTCGGGCGCTCTAACAAGCAGGCTAAAGACCGCAGTCTCTAGC
Organism: Megalobrama amblycephala; assembly: GCF_018812025.1. Classification (NCBI taxonomy): domain Eukaryota; kingdom Metazoa; phylum Chordata; class Actinopteri; order Cypriniformes; family Xenocyprididae; genus Megalobrama; species Megalobrama amblycephala. The sequence continues at coordinate 39,762,207 of NC_063050.1, forward strand.
GTCAGTCGCCTCTTGAGTTCAGGGGAGTGAAGTTTACACACACAGCTCTTACTAGCCTACGTCTGTTTCACTCACCCCCCTAAACCTCACTCCCATTCAGGTCACAGCACCAATGTAACCCTTCCTGTTCGAACCGCCCCCTCTAAGCAGGACTCAAACCCAGGTCCGCTGGTATGGGAGTCGGGCACTCTAACAAGGAGGCTAAAGACCGCAGTCTCTAACGTCAGTCACCTCTTGAGTTCAGGGGAGTGAGATTTACACACTCTTACTAGCCTACGTCTGTTTCACTCACCCCCCTAAACCTCACTCCCATTCAGGTCACGGCACCAATGTAACCCCTCCTGTTCGAACCGCCCCCTCTAAGCAGGACTCAAACCCAGGTCCGCTGGTATGGGAGTCAGGCACTCTAACAAGGAGGCTAAAGACCGCAGTCTCTAACGCCAGTCGCCTCTTGAGTTCAGGGGAGTGAAGTTTACACACACAGCTCTTACTAGCCTACGTCTGTTTCACTCACCCCCCTAAACCTCACTCCCTTCCAGGTCACGGCACCAATGTAACCCCTCCTGTTTGAACTGCCCGCTCTAAGCGGGACTCGAACCCGGGTCCGTTGGCATAGGTGTCGGGTGGTCTAACAAGGAGGCTAAAGACCACAGTCTCTAGCGTCAGTCACCTCTTGAGTTCAGGGGAGTGAGGTTTACACGTCTACATCTGTTACACTAGTTCCGCCTTTTCACACACAAGTCGTCAAAGATGGCAAACAACGATAGGTCAGGAAGCAATGTGTAGCCTGACATGTTTCTTGTCCACAACACAAAAAAAATCTAGGAGTCGAAATCACGTAATCTGACACAGTGACTATCGTAACAGACAAAACTATCACGTAGTCTGAACCCAGCATATAACAGACAACAAACACACACTCAGACATACTGTGATAATATTTACACATGAATGCCACAGTTAAAATGAATGCACAAGATAAAAAAAAAATATATATCAAAGTAGCAGTTATCAAGAAGAACAGCACAAGTACTATTTTTAATCAAAGAAAAAAAACAACCGTAGTTTGGTACCAGTTGACATACCATTCAAAATTAAGACAAAAGTATGCAATACTTTTGGTTGCTAAATATTAGTGTAACGTGCACATGTTGATTTAATGTGTTAAACTACACCTGTGTCTGTATCTTTTAGGAAGGACACATGGGTAAACTTGAGCATATCTGAGTCCATTCATCCACTAATATGACCTTCGGTCCAATTGATTAAAAGTAAGAACACCATGTTCTCTAAGGTCCATGATTCATGGGCCCAGTTTAATCAGTAACCGCAGGCCACAAATTAGATACAAGCTTCACAGAGATTTCAAAGATAATTCTCCAAATTTCCGATGAACACAAATCCTTTTTTTATTATTCACCCTGAACTAAATTAGTTAAAAACTTCTTGTGAAAAATCTTGTGAAAATATGCACAGTCACATTAAGGTATATTATTAAAATTATATATCATGTATAATTTTATTCCTTTTTATTTTTAATTAAATTTAATAAGCTGTGTAGTATATTAAAATAAAGAAATATACCTTTAATACAGCTTAAATGTAATTAAAAATTATAGAAATGTTAGGGAAAAAACTGCATCGAAAAGAGAATAAAAGCAAAACATTTTTTGCATCATTTGTTTGTAGATACCAGTTGGTTTGATTTTTTTTAGATTTTTTTTTTTATCTAATGTAAAGACATTATACATTTTTAAAGTATACTTTGAGCTCAGATGTGTGGTGTACAGTGGCCCCAAACAACTCAGAGAGAGATGTGCATTTAACGCAGGTCTGAATCCAGACAGACGGGATAGTGACGCTATCTTCAACACTAATCCGGTAAGTGCTAACGTAAACAACCTGTGAGCGCACATGGCATGATATCTGTTCTGAAACTCAGTCAGTCGGCTAAATCAACTCATATGTTTCCTCAAAGCACTCACTTTAACAGCCTCCACATCAGCCACGCTTTCAACTCTCTCTCTCTCTCTCTCTCTCTCTCATTCGTTCTCACTCTCCCTGTCTGCGTCCTAATCTTCCGCAGGTCTATTTAAGTTTAGATTCAGTAAAAGGCCAATAAAGAACCAGTTTAAATTCTTCATATTGCATACACACACTCCATTGCTATGAATATTGAATTTATTGGCATAAGCTGAAAAAAAGAGAGAGGAAGGCACTCATCTGCCATATCAATTCACACAGTCTGAATTTCACAGAGGCCCCTTCTCTCCGCTGTGGAAAGTACAGCGTCTGGTCCTTGGAGAGAGTGTTTATTTGGCAGGTTTAGAGGTTTATGAGGCACAATGTAATTAAGGAGGCCTGGAGAGAATGCTGTGCGTGTCAGTATTGTGGGGGGATAGGTAGACTGAGATCTCATTATCGCAGAAATGGTAAAGAGATGGTAACCCCGTTCTCTCAGTCTCACACACAAAATTTGCAGTGTGTGAGACAGAATTGTCAGAATTACAGTCAGACCTGTGATAATAACATTAAAGGTCCCCATAATCAGGTCATGAGGTAGTCAGTTTATTCGCACATTGATATTTTACAGAACATAAGGCCAGTAATTTACCAGTAGTTTATGACTGGATCGTTAAGGCTCTCAGATCTATTTTCTAGCCTTGTTTTAATGCTCCCTTTATTCCCATTTCAATGAAAATCTTCACTCAGGACAGCAGTTTCAATATGCTAAAAGAATGTGAATGCGCCCTATTACTATTATTATTATTACAGTTCCTTTCCAAACTTCACATGTATAGACTATATAGAGGTTAAAGGGTTAGTTCACCCAAAAAAACAAAACAAAACAAAAATTACTCACTCTCATGTCGATCCAAACCTGTAAGACATTCGTTCATCTTCTGAACACAAATGAAGATCTTTTTAATGAAATCCGAGAGCTTTCTGTCACTCCATTGAAAGCCTATGCAACTAGCACTTTTAAGCCCCATAAAGGTAGTAAACACATCATAAAAGTAATCCATGTGACTCCAGTGGTTTAACCTTAATGTTATGAAGCCACACAAGTGCTTTATTTGCCAAAAAACATAATTTACCACTTTATTTACAAAATATTAAAGGTGCCCTAGAACTTATTTTTAAAAGATGTAATATAAGTCTAAGGTGTCCCCTGAATGTGTCTGTGAAGTTTCAGCTCAAAATACTCCATAGATTTTTTTAATTCATTTTTTTAACTGCCTATTTTGGGGCATCATTAACTATGCACCGATATATAGGTTGCGGCCCCTTTAAATCTCCCATTCCCCCACCCGGAGCTCGCGCTTGCCTTCAACAGCATAAACACAGTTCACACAGCTAATATAACCCTCAAAATGGATCTTTACAAGATGTTCGTCGTGCATGCTGCATGCATACATCGGATCATGTGAGTATAGTATTTATTTGGATGTATTACATTTGATTCTGAATGAGTTTGAGGCTATGCTGCGTGGCTAAAGCTAACATTACACACTGTTTGAGAGATTTATAAAGAATTAAGTTGTGTTTATGCATTATACAGACTGCAAGTGTTTAAAAATGAAAATAGCAACAGCTCTCTTGTCTCCGTGAATACAGTAATAAACAATGGTAACTTTAACCACATTTAATAGTACATTAGCAACATGCTAACGAAACATTTAGAAAGACAATTCACAAATATCACTAAAAATATCATGTTATCATGGATCATGTCAGTTATTATTGCTCCATCTGCCATTTTTTGCTATTGTTCTTGCTTGCTTACCTAGTCTGATGATTCAGCTGTGCACATCCAGACGTTCTGCCCTTGTGTAATGCCTTGACCATGGGCTGGCATATGCAAATATTGGGGGCGTACACCCCGACTGTTACGTAACAGTCGGTGTTATGTTGAGATTCGCCTGTTCTTCAGAGGTCTTTTAAACAAATGAGATTTATATAAGAAGGAGGAAACAATGGAGTTTGAAACTCAGTGTATGTCTTTTCCATGTACTGAACTCTTGTTATTCAACTATGCCAATATAAATTCAATATTTAATTCTAGGGCACCTTTAATCTCCAACATGTGTTCATGCAACAACGTCTGCTCTTGCGTCATACGTCGTGGTGCTCTCGTGAATGTGCGTTGGAGATTAATATTTTGTAAATAAAGAGATAAATTATGTTTTTTTTTTTTTTTGCGCAAGCAAAGCACTCACGTCGCTTCATAAAAATGAGGTTAAACCACCTGGGTAACATTACTTTTATAATGTCTTTACTACCTCTCTGGGGCTTAAAAGTGGTAGTTGCGTAGGCTGTCAATGGAGGGACAGAGAGCTCTCATATTTCATCGAAAAAGATCTTCATTTTTGTTCTAAAGATGAACAAAGGTTTACCGGTTTGGAACGTCATGAGGGTGAGTAATTAATGACAGAATTTTCATTTTTGGGGGAACTAACCCTTTCATTTTGTTATTTTTTTTTTCCTTTATATCAGTGGATCTCAAACAGGGGAACAGGATCCAGCATAAGGGCTTAGCAACTTTCCAAGGGGGCTGCAGGATTACTTAGTAAAATTTTAAAAATATATATAAACATAAACATCAATAACTTTTTAATCAATAACTAAAAATAAACAACTATTGTTATTATTCAAACAACATACAGTTATTGAAACTTCTGGAATCACAAAATGAATCATGGTTAGTTTAATATATAAATACTCTCCATTTTTTTTCAATAAAATTTGTAGAATATCATTGAAACACAATAGGGATGAGCTCCAAATACACAGCATAAAGTACTAAAAATAGTCTATATGGCTTGTGCAAATGATATTTATTATCAGTAGCATGAATAGTCACTTCTTTCATCTACTTTTCTTTGCCACAGAAGAAAAACGATCATTCTGGTTAGAAATGATGATCAGTAAATGTGAGTGATTCAAAGCAATAATTTCTTAAAAAAGAAAACAACATTAAAAATAAATTATTGATGCATTATTTGAGAATACTCGAACAGTAACAGTGAAAGAACCCTCTAGGCACCATTTGAATGTGCTTCAAATATCCTACTAGGCGTATTCAAGAACTTCAATATTTCAGTGCCTTAAAACTTTTTTTAAATTGTTATTGAAGAGTTACTGGAGGAACTAAAGAAGACTGTTACTGCCTCAGAGTAATAAAAATGTAAAATAAAAAGCTAATTGCTAATTTATTTCACATAATTGTAACTTTATTTCCCCACAAGGTGACGGTGTGTCTCACAACTGCAATTTTGTTTCATGTAATTGCGACATGCAACTCATAATGTGAAATTATATCTCGCAATGTGACTATTTCCTATACTTGAATTATGTTTACTTTGAGATGAAAATAGGCTACATTAGGAACAACTTAGTCTTTGGGGTTCTTGTGAAAACTTGCTTTTTAGATTGGATTCGATTTTATTACGTTCCTCAGAGAACTGTCCTTTTCTAAAGGGCACACAGAGGTTTTCCAGAGGGTTCTACCAGTGTGGCTATCTGATGACCCATAAATGGGGTCTAAAGTAATTTTCTTATAGTCAACATGAACTTTTGCTAATCTAAATTATATGGATACTTGAATAATTTGGTTTGGTTGACTTTAATTACAATTTAAAGTAAAATATTTTGGAGTGGCATATGGAGAAAGGCGGCGAGGGTAGTTAGCGAGAGAGAGAGAGAGAGAGAGTAGTTAGCGAGAGAGAGAGTGTGAGAGAGAGAGAGAGAGTGAGAGAGAGAGAGAGAGAGAGAAAGAGAGTTAAGTGCATTTCTGGCACATTATAAAAAGTGAGACACCACACTGATGGGAAGTGTGGAAAAAGGGGTTTAGGCAATTCAATTGAATGCACTTTCAAATCTAGTTTTTGATTATATATTTATTTATTTGTTTGCTTTCTATTGCTTTGGGCTCAAAAGCAATAGAAAACAAAGTGCATCACAGCCTTCCAGTCTTTGAAATTCAAACTGAATATTAAGAAATATGACGAAAAGGGACAAAAAGACTTTTTACACACAAATCATTGCATATGCAGTGCACATATGGTGAGTAAACTGCATGTGTTGATGTTTGATGCGTAGGCCGTAGTGATTTATCAAATCTGTGACCCATTAGTGTTTGTCACAATCTAGGAAATGATGTGATTATTCTACTCTCTGAATGATGCTCCCAAGAAAACTCTGCCAGATTTGTTCTAGTCTAAGAAGCGATTCAAATGAAGAATGTTCATTATGAGAGTCATTTTGCTTGGGACTAGAATCTGGCTGTGATTTTTTGACTAAAGTCTGTGTCTGGGAGACTGGCCCAAATGCTGAGCATACTGTGTGATTGTTTGTTTGTCCTATTCAATTGTGTCCTGCTAGATTGTACAATCTGACCCCAGTGCGATCTTCGGGAAAAGTTGTTCATTTGTTAATATTATGAACAACCCCAGTGATTATTCTGCTAGGACACCTGTGGGGGGAAAAATGTCTTAAAATGTTCTTGTGACCAGATGGATAAAATTTAAAAAGTACCTCAGAAAAGTGTAATTAGAATTGGTTTTATATTTTATATCCAATGCGATGAAACTTTTGTGGGCCATTGTACATGATATTAGACTTTAGAAACAACTGACAGTATTACACATACACCCACAAATCAATTGCTATGCTCCTAATGGTTCTTCATTAGATGCCTGTTGTTGGAGTAGAACGTACTGCAACCTGAAAATTTGTCACTTTTATAACTTCTGCAGAGGCTAAGATTCATTAAAAACAGATTTATTTAAACTCATTCTACTCTACAATGAAAGAGATCTTTTACAATCCCTAAGAGTTATTTCAGAAAGCGAAATCATTAGACGCCTGGCGTAATAGAAGTGCAAAAAAAACTTTCTGTCACTTTTAGAACTCTGGCAAAGACTAAGATTCATTGAAACTGATTCACTTAAACAGCTTCTGTCTAACAACAAAATAGATCTTTTATAATCCCCAAAAGTCATTTCAGAAATTGAAATCATTAGACGCCTGTTGTAGGAGTAGATCTGCAACCCCAAATTTTGGTCTCTTTTAGAACTTCAGCAGAGGCTAAGATTAATTGAAATTGATTCATTGAAACTGATTCAGTCCAGTGATGATCTATTACGATCCCTTAAAGTCATTTCAGACAGCAAGATTGTGGCAAAAATCACAGTGTGCACTTAGCTAAACAGTTCAGTTATTAGATTATACAATTTCTGCATTGAGGCTGTTTATTCAATAACCTAGCATAAAACATTCACATAATGGAGCATGAGGTGTTGATTCAGCAGTGGAAATGGCTTGGTGTACCCATTTCAATGATATAAGCGTTTATAGCACCATTGTCCCTGCAATTTACTGTCCGCCGCCAGAGCTTAGCTGGTGAAATGGTAAATATTTTGCACCAGAGAAGAGATGCTGTTCACTGTCTAAAGGGAATAAGTCTCTGTCCACAGGATGTAAAGCAAGAAATTGAAATCAGACAGGCAGGAAGTCCTTGCAGCAAAGGTACAGAGACAGAAAGCTGATCCCTGTGCACTAATTTGTTATTTTTAAGCACTTTTGCTGCCAAAACAGCCCTGACCCATCAAGGCATGGACTCCACACACTGCCACCGCCGGCTTGCCTTCTTCCCATAGTGCATCCTGGTGCCATGTGTTCCCTAGGTAAGTGACGCACACGCACCCGGCCATCCACGTGATGTAAAAGAAAACGTAAAAGAAAACCTTCTTCCAATGCTCCGTGGTGCAGTTCTGATGCTCACGTGCCCACTGTAGGCACTTTCGGCGGTGGACAGGGGTCAGCATAGGCACCTTGACTGGTCTGCAGCTATGCAACCCCATACGCAACAAACCGTGATGCACTGTGTATTCGGACACCTTTCAATCAGAATGAGCATTAACTTCTTGAGCAATTTGAGCTACAGTAGCTCGTCTGTTGGATCGGACCACACGGGCCAGCCTTCGCTCCCCACGTGCATCAATGAGCCTTGGTTCAAATGCCCCTGTTGCCAGTCCACCACTGTTCGTTCCTTGGACCAGTTTTGATAGATACTGACCACTGCAGACCGGGAACACCCCACAAGAGCTGCAGTTTTGGAGATGCTCTGACCCAGTCGTCTAGCCATCACAATTTGGCCCTTGTCAAACTCGCTCAAATCCCTATGCTTGCCCATTTTTCCTGCTTCTAACACATCAACTTTAAGGACAAAATGTTCACTTGCTGCCTAAAATATTCCACCCACTAACAGGTGCCATGATGAAGAGATAATCAGTGTTATTCACTTCACCTGTCAGTGGTCATAATGTTATGCCTGATTATATATATATGCAGTTAAAATACTATATAAGTAGCTTTATAAATACACTTACTGCTATAAAATCATTTGTCTACACTAACATCACTGCAATGTTATAGAAGAAGCAGGTTTGTAACACAACTCCCCCTCAAACAGCCTTTTTACAACCCATATTGATCCATACTGTTTAAGAATTCAACCCAATGGCTTCTGGGTAATTAATGCTGGCTTTAAAGCAAACATCATCGTTCTTTGGGAAAATGTGTTTGGTTTTAGGGGTTTGGAGAGAGGAGAAAGAGAGGGGGAGGACAGCACATAACTCTTTAAAATCATACTGACATGACAGACCATGTGTAGTCTATATATGTGTGTGCACACACTTTGTACAGCTTTAGGCCTTTAGGACCACATAAATATGTTAACCTATGTTTAAGGTTTGAAAAATGCCTTAATGGCCCAATTAACTAACTTACATATGAAAAAACAAAACAAGAGAACACATAATAAATCAACAAAACAGGCTCTGTTCCAAAGTGAGCTGCATACCATGACAAAATTATTATAGGCATTAGAAGCATGTTGTTTCAAAAGGTAAATGGGTTTTTTAATAAATTATATTGCTGTAGAAGATGACACCTTTTTTGCCAAATTCAAAAGGTGCAGTCACATTAGCAAAACTTCAGTGAGATTTTGTAGCAAAAATGCTCCACTGTTTATCGTCAATAGTTCAGTGATGAATGAAGCACAGCTTACACACAAGTCACTTTCATACCAAGCAGCTTTCTGTTGCATAGATTCCTATTAAAATGACTGGATTTTAATCAGCGATGAAAATTCGGCTATCAAAATGTGACAGAGATGTGACAATTTCAACCAATCAGAAGAGTGTGTGGGCGGTCTCTCTCTGCATGCACACTGAACTCACAATGAAATGGATAAGTGCATAATTAAATTCATAAAAATGACACCATTTTAACATTATTAAAAATACATATTAAGTGACTGAAACAATCTTTGTCGTAGAATACGCTTCACACTGAGTTCACAGTTGGAAGGGTTTTGTTTCCTTTCAATAAAGCTATAAAAGTCACGCAAAATGACGGTGGCGATAGCCTCGTGGGCAGCACGCCGACATATGGCACGGTTGCGCTTTGGGCACCCCGAGTTCAAGTCCCGGCTTGAGGACCTTTCCTGATCTTTCCCCTTCTTTCTCCCACTCACGTCCTGTCAAAAATCTACACTGTCCTATCAAATAAAAAGCAAAAACGGCAAAAAAAAAATGTGAGTTCAAATAAAGAGTTCCATAACATCAAGTGTTCATAACATACAGTGTTCAATATCAATCACATGAGGTTCCATTAAAGTTAGTACGCTGTCTTAGAAGAAATAATGTTAGCAAGGAAGCTAGATTTTGGAACAGAGCTAATGTTTTGGAGAATCATACAGAACATACACTCCAACCCATGTGTGTGCACAAACACAGCAGGCAATGGAGATGCTATTAAATAGTAATTGGCTCGTTGAGAAGTAGAAAGGATAGTCCAAGCTTCTAGTTAAAATCATCTTTGAGACACACAAACACTCACCCACACCAACTCGCTCTCACTGCTTCCTCTCAAGCTTCTGACAGTAGATTAAACCACAGCGACTCATCAAAGGTTTGTATATGCCTTGATTTCTGCCTTGCTACTAATTCAGAGCAGCTCTGTGCATTTGTATGTATGTGCGCTTATGGGAGAGAGAGAGTGCTTGTAGGGTCACAATACATCAGGTTTGAGTATAATCTTGTAATGGTCCAGATTGTTACAGATTTATACCTCCTAGTGTTGGACGCTTCTCAAGAGGCGGCAATTCAATAATTGATTCAGACAGAGGAGAACCTCTCGGTCTCTTAAAATGATTGAGGTAAGGTATGGCGAGAGAGAGAGAGAGAGAGAGAGAGAGAGAGAGAAAGAGAATGTGGCGATAGCCCTTCAACAAGCCTAGCCTACTTGTGAGATGGCTGAGGAGAACAATGACAAGCTTTTTATTGTAATATGATGTCATGAATTTAGTCATCCAAAAACAGAAACTTGTACCAAAGACTCATTTCTCCAGTACTCACTCTACTGCAACTGTAACAGTGACAATAATGAGGTCAGTAAGGAAAAGCGTGACTGAAATTCTCTTCAACTGTTATGACTGGTTGCAGATGGATTTCTTTTCTGCAATGCAGCAGACATAGACATTCATTACTGATGTACTATTGTCATTGACAAATAAGGTTTTTAAAAGTGTAAAAAATCAAAAAGTTTTATTAAGTGTTAACAATGAGATTATGTGTTTTTTTATAATCAATTAACACAGCTTTTATCATTTTTTACAAGATGGACAAATTTGTCACCAAAAAAGTTTTTATCGGTTTAACCAAAATTGCGGTTTTAACGAAATTACACTTTTTTGGTTCTACCGAATGACGATATTTTCAAACAATGCTAGCAGGCTTATATCTAGCTAGCTTGCTAGCTAGCTAACAAAGGGACCATTAAACATTTTATATTTAGTACAAGTTTTTAAAATATTACAACATTTTCCTTGTTTTATAGCAGTTGTACCAAATGACCTGATGTTTCGGGACATGCGTATGAGCAAGTGAAAAAAATAGATTTTTGAAATAGTTAAAAGAGAGTAAGTTACTTTGCTTCACGACCATGTGGTCCTTTGCAGGTGTCTGAATGATGTCACATCCTTTCACATGATACTGATTTGATCCAAAATGGTCCCTTTATATTGGTCACTTCTAAATTCTGTTATAAAATCAAGCCAGAATAAAAAAAAATATATATATATACATTCATTACATTTTAAGATATTAGAATCACAAATGAAATGGCAGTATTGGCCTTAAACCAAATGACGTTTTGACACTTCAAAATCTTTAAAATACCTTTATACGTAGCAAAACCTTTTGGATTAGATGTACTACATTATATCTATACTTTAGATGTCATATCTTTGTTTTTTATTATTATTAAGGCCTTTGGACAAAAAAATTACCCATCACGTCATTGACCCATATATATATATATATATATATATATATATATATATATATATATATACATACATACACATACACACACATTTTAAATGAATACCTTTATTTAAGAAGGATGCATTAAATAAGAAAATAATTCAGTTTCTACATTCTAAAACATGCTGGGTTAAAAAGCAACCCAAGTTGGGTTGAAAATGGACAAACCCAGCGGTTGGGTTAAATGTTTGCCCAACCTGCTGGGTAGTTTTATTTAAACCAACTATTGTTTAAAAATTGCTATATGGCTATCTTAAAATGAACCCAAAATAGTTGGGAAATTAAAAACCAGATGCAATTAGAGGCAACAATAATAGACAAAAGGTGAATGTTTATTAATAAGCTTTAATATTTTATTAATATAAATGTAATAGTTTAATAGTTTATTAATATAAATTTATTGATAAGCAATTTAATAAATGTTTTATGTTTAATAATTATTCATTGAACATTAATAAATGTTCATTTCCAACATACTTTGGGTTAATTTTAATTAAGCAATACAGTAATTTTTAAACAATATTTGAGTTAAATAAAACTACCCAGCAGGTTGGGCAAACATTTAACCCTACCGCTAGGTTAAAACAACCCAGTTGCTGGGTTTGTCCATTTTCAACCCAACTTGGGTTGTTTTTAACCCAGCATTTTTTAGAGTGTACTATTTTAACTTTAAAGAATCCTGAAAACAAGTATCACTTTTCCACAGAAATATTAAGAAGCACAACTGTTTTCAACATTGATAAGAAGAAATGTTTCTTCAAAACGATTTTTTGAAGGATCATGTGACACTGAAGACTGGAGTAATGGATGCTGAAAATCTGAGAACAGTCTGTAACATTATTGAGATCATTTATGAAACTCTAGACGAGACACTGTGTCCTAATCTAAGTTTCCAAAGAAAAGCCAATTTTCTGTCCACACTGAAAGTGAAAATGCAGTTTAATGCTACACAAAACCAGTCAGAGCATATTTAATACAGTCATGTAGAGCAGGATTTAGAGCCAATTACATTCTTTGGTGGGTGGGGCTACTCAACAGTTCAGCCAACAAATATCACTACTGATTAGGACAAGAACTCACTTATAAATGGAAGAGGGAGCTTTTATCACTTCTTTCTTTCTTCTCCCTGCAATCAAACAATCAGAAGCATTTGTCTCCTCTGTTGTCTGAGGGCTGTTAGTAAGACACTCACTGGCTGGTATTACCACAAGAAAGGCTTAAAGATCGATTCTACCAAATCCTCACTTAAGTGAGTTGCATCAAGATATCCACTCACATACATAATGTCATCAAAAAGCAACACAGAGGCTATTTTGTTCAGAAATACAAACTCCTTAAATCTCTAAAGCTGATCCCTGCTTTATCAGATGATGGTTGAGCTACTCTACTAGCAAACGGAACGATACACAAATAGAATCCAGCTTGTGAGAATGAAATGTAGACATAAACCAACAGTGTAATTTTGATAGCTTTGTTTAGTTGATTCATAAACCAAATTAATATCTCTTGATCTTAAAATATCAAGTTGTCATTTCTTAAAATGTTAACAACAATTTTAACAATTGAATAGTTTTTTTTTTTTTTTTATTTAACTTTACAAAAAAAGAGTTTTATTTCCATGGTTTAACACTCTGAGGTCTGAGGGTATCGCCGGCGATACCACCGCGTTTTTTTCTTACCAGTGTGAAAGAGACTCAAAATACTCCGTCAATGTTGCACATACAATTAAGAGTTATACACCATTTTAATCTGTTTAATATCTTCTTTCATTTGTGTACACTCAGAGTAAAAACAAAATGCTGTGCTTTTTGTAAAATAAAGAAAAATAACATGATGCGTGATCTCTCGTCTCCCTCTGAACAAAGTCCAATCTGATAGTTCTCAGAAAATGAACTGTAACTTAGTGAATACGAATGACAAAAAAATTAAACTTATGTCTAAAGAAACATTGAAATGTCAGGTTTTAAATCGTGCAAGTCAAATTGAAAACAAACATTCTGTGTTTATGTAATCTGTATGAAAAGAGAGCCATGTCAGAAATCCGTGATTCAGCTCATTATCTGCTAATGCGACCACGCCCACGGAGCCAGCGCTATTCAGACGCAAATTCAGAGGCAATACATGCATTCATCGTCTCAATCGTGTATTTATTGTCTTGAAAAGTGTTTATCTGGATGTTAAAGCCATGGTTAGCGAACTCTAGAAGACATGCAGTTAGTTCCTGGTTCTTCTTCTTCTTTATATGGATTTGTGGCCTAAAGGTGTACAGAGCACCCTCCGGCTGCAAGTATGAATTGTATCCAGCACTCATAGTGATGATATATAGAATAAATATAGAATAAATATTACTCCTCTGTATAGAAATTTGACACAAACATCAATATTTCTCCAAATGTGCATGCTTTAAGCTAAAAGCCTATATGAAATGCCATAGAAGTAACATAATTGTTCAGACACTTTGCATCACAGAAATACATTATATTTTAAAGAATATAATAGAATACCATTATTTTAAATTGAGCTGAGACATGATTACAGAGGGTTTTTTCACACCCTACCTGACTCAAAGGCCTCATTAATATGCAAGTCATTTCAGGTCATTATTATTTGATTCTTTTGTCTTCTCAGGTGTAAATGGCCCATTATTCATGATCATTCACGCCTCCATGCATACTGTGTTTCTTGACAAAAAGTGACTTACAAAAACTAAATCAATATATTGTTTTATATGAAGGAGTAGGCAGCATAATTTTTACATAATTCTGAAGCAAAAACTCTAGTCTACAACCTCCAATACCCAGAAGTCTTATGAACACAGATTTAATATACTTTTTTTGGCCTTATTTCAGTGACTTAAGTTTTTTGTTTTTTCAATAACCACGCATAAACGTTATTCCTTCAAAAACACAAACATGTACATACATGTTCCTCACATATTATGGTAGCCTAGTTTGTGCTGAATACAGTGTAATGAACTTGTCTCATTAATGTGTTTATGAACAAATGAAAAAAGCACAAATGTCAGGGCATGTCAAAACTTCTCCAGGCCCCAAATCAGCCTCAGACTCCAGAGGGTTAAAACAGGAATTAGAAATGGAATGAAACAGAAACCAAAAGCAAAGTATGTTATCAGAACCTAGCAAACAATATGAATGACATTAATTTTAACTGTTCCACTAAAAATACAATATTTGTATTCTTCCCCACAGAATTCTCCATACATAAGTGCTTAATGTACTGAGACAGTGGCTTTGGAAGACCAAATTTTGCACCTTGTTGACAATAAATAGTGTGCTGTTTACAGACAAACTAATGAGCCCATATTTTTTTGAGGGCATCTAAAATCAGAGGGAAATAATAGATGATTTAGAAGTACCTAACCCTGGTTGTAAGCCTAAACTTGACATAAACTTGAAACTTGTCCCTCAAATCTGATTGGTTGATTGGAATGTTGATCCAGGATCATGTTGTACTTGGTGAAATCATGTTCACCACAGACAGACGAATGAGACCAGAATCCACAAGCGAAAGTAATTAAAATTAATTTGGGAAGGTGGCCTGGGAACACTGAAAATATAATTTCAGCTCAGAATAGTCTGAAATTTATTTCTGTAGCTCAAACAGCAGAGTACAGTGCACGCAAAACCAAAGTCATGGGTTTGATTCTCAGGGAATGCAGGAAATGATCAACTAAATGCACTCAACTAAATAAAAAAATAATATATATGCCAAATGAGATTGCAATATTTTAAGACAACAAAATAATGTTCATCTCATAAATACTTCTCTCATTAAAACTCAAAAAAACATTCATGAAATACCTTTAAATGCCACATAAAACTTGGTTCAAGAAACACAAGAAAGGTAGCAATCAATTAATTAATCATTTTAAAACGAAAAGAAAAAAAATCATCTGCCGTCACACATGCATAAAATCAGCAAACAAACAAATTCAACCATAATTATTCATGCCCAACAGCATGCTGGGAGGAAAGTGAATTAGACTGAACAACAAAACATTTTTTCAGCATAGGCCTGTTTGAACTAAAAAAACAAACAAACACACACATCAATCCAACTCACCTGCTTGTTGGAATACCCATAATGCTCTTCTGTGGTTTTGGCCATGAAAGCTCTACCGCTCAATATCACCAACTAATGGCCTGGCATGGCTGTGAACATTTTAAAGGGTTATTTCACCCAAAACTGAAATTTCTGTCATTAATTACTCACCATCATGTCGTTCCACACCCGTAAGACCTTTGTTTGTCTTCAGAACACAAATTAAAGGGGTTGTTGATTATGATTTCACTTTTTTAACTTTAGTTAGTGTGTAATGTTGCTGTTAGAGCACAAACAACATCTGCAAAGTTACGACGCTCAAAGTTCAAAGCAAAGGGAGATATATTCTTTTAAAGAAATCACTTTTTAAGGACCACAACAAACGGCTGGTACGGACTACAACAAGCTTCTTCCCAGGTTAGTGACATCACTAACCCTAAAATTTACATAAACCCTGTTAGGCATGTCATAAAAGCAAGATAACAACAAAAGTTATAACCGTAATTAACCCTTGAAGGCATACCTCGGGTCTTTAGTGACCCGGGACGTCATTTACTACCCTCCTCCTTGTTCATTTTTTAAAGTTAGACATCAACCTTCTTGGTATTCCTCAATCAATTCATTATAAAGAATATAACAAGAAAAAAATCATAAAATTATAAAAGAATGCCTATTTTTGTATTCATTTTTTGTAAAAATTGTATAGGGTCGCAAACGACCCGAGGTGTGTATGAGTGTACGTATATTTTTTCTGCACAACAATAATTGAATCTTAGATGATGGAATAAGTGCAATTCACCTTTATTCCACAAGGTGGCAATGTCTGATACACAATGATGAAGTGACGCCTCATTCAGACAGAAAACGAAATAATAAGACAAACATGAAATGGCTCAGCGATTTACTGCAGAGCAAGTACTAAACGCAAACAAATATGACTGTAACTGTTACTGGATGAATCTGTTGAAGCTGTTAGCGATCAAAATATTGATTTTGAAGATGTTGAAAATTATATAGTTTTGAGAATACGTTTGAGATCGCGAATGGGCTCATATTCGTGACCTCAAACATAAAACTAGCCCATTATTTGCTGAATTTACTGGGAAATTAGCTCTGGCGAGGACAGTGATGATGGCATAAAACATCTGCTCAAACGGAGCCCTTTCAAGCTCCAAAAGGTAACAAAATACAATTTATTTTATTCTTATGTAATTGTTACTCTAATATCAGAGGAGTTTTATATTATCGCGACAGGTAGAGATCCTTCCGTGTTAGATATAGATCCGGGTCGATAAAGACCCGAATATGTAAGAGTGATTGGCGAAACAGTCATGCATTTAAGGGTTAAACTAAACTATACCTGTTCTATCTTCATGCAACATATATTCTCTGGCTCTTACAACAGTTCCCACATGAGCGATTTATAGATTATCATGACAGAATATGCTAATAAATGACTTTAAGATAGTTAACTCCACATCAGCTACATCAATTCATCAACTAACCATTTAGAAACATCCTGTTGCACTCTACTGTTGTCACTTCTTCTTGAGTCCGACTCCGGTTTGAACATAAAATGCTGAACAGTTGTCTGTGTGGCATAATGGGAGTTGTTAACATAAGCTCTTGAAACCCTGCCCTCTTCCTGGGAGCAGCAACTCACTTGAATTTAAAGGGACACACAAAAACAGAGCTTACCCTCAAAAAGTGACAAATTTAACATGATATAAAAAATTATCTGTGGGGCATTTTGAGCTAAAACTTCATATGCATACATCAGAGACTTATTTTACATATTGTAAAAGTGGCATTATATGACCCCTTTAAGATATTTTTGATGAAATCTGAGAGGTATTTGACTCATCCATAGCAATTTAACCAACACTTTCAAGGTCCAGAAAGGTAATAAAATAGTCAGCGTGACTGCAGTGGTTCAACATTAATTTTATGAAGTGATGAGAATACTTTTTGTGCGCAAAAACAAAACAAAAAACAACTTTATTCAACAATATCTTCTCTTCTGTGTCATTCTCATACGTTGTTTACATTCAGCACTTCAAGGGTCTACGTAAGAACGCCGACTCATTGTTCACGTGAGCAGCACGACACATGCGTGTGATGCTGATGCAGGAGCCAGCCAAAACAGTATTCTCGTCACTTCATAAAATTAAGGTTGAACCACTGCAGTCACTTTGACTATTTATACGATGTCTTTAAAGAGCTGTCTATGGGGGGTAAAAAAAAATAAAAAAAAAAACTCTCAGATTTCATCAAAAATGTCTTAATTTGTGTTCCAAAGATGAACAAAGGTCTTATGGATGTGGAACGACATGAGGGTGAGTAATTAATGACAGAATTTTCATTTTTGGGTGAACTAACCCTTTAAAGCCTTTTTGTTGCATGAGATCTCCTAAAACATTATTGTGTTGCCATGATTGTCAAAAATAAATCAATAATAATAAATAAATAAAAATGAAGGTCAAAAACTGTTAAAAAATCTACAATAAACAGGATTAAAAACAAACTTATAAGTATGAGAACTGTATTTTCAAAAATGTTCAAATACAGTTATTATAATAAAGCCTTGATCTTTAATCTTAGTCTCCAGTGAAAGATAAAAAAGAAGGATAAATCAAAGTACTGTTGGTGGAACAAGTTCCCCGTAATATTGCTGAGGCCAAGGTTTCCTAAGCTGTTGGGAACAGCAGCCTTCTCCATTTGACCTGCCTTCAGCGTACTTTGTTTGTTTCTGTTTGTTAGCACTGCCCCGCCTCAGCAGGCTACGGTCGAGACCGTGATAGCTCACCAAGTCAGGGTCGTGAGGGAGACTGCGAGGGGGAAGGGAGCAAGGGTGATCAACAGCACTTCTTATCCACCTTTATTTTCTCGACAAAGCCACTCATCTTCCTGTCACTGCTAGAGAGGAGAATGGGGGAGTATGCTGTTCTTTTCTGCTGCTTCCTGCCTTTGCTCTCTCTAACTCTCTCCTGCTCTGTGTCTCTTGCTCACATTCCCTATTTTAATAGAGAGAGCACACAATAATGCTCTTCTGTAGGAGGGAATTGGAAGACTTAGACAAGTGTAGGGGGAGAGAGAGACACACACAGAAAGGTTGAAAAAGATAGTGGGGCGTATGGAGAGTGGAAATGAGGCAACTGCTGGAAAGAAAGAAGGAATGCACGATGCAGATGATAACAAAAGAGGGAGGAAGAGATGATGAGAGAGACAGAAAAAGAGCACTGGAGAGAACTGTGGGCTGTAGCTACAAGGGGCCATCGAGCAGTGCCGTGCAGATTCTATTTCGAGGCGCTGCTTAAGTTGAGGTCAGTGCTTTCGCTGCCAGACCAGAATGGTAATTAGAATGCAGGCGGATCACAGGGGGAATTGTACCGAAGAGCACTCTAATTCATACTTGCGCTGCCAACCTACCGCACACATGTAGCGGAGGAGGTTATGCACCAATAAGAGTCGGAGTTGGGGCAAGGACCTCCAATGGGGGTGTGGTTGGAGAACACTGTTCTCCTATAAGGGCTTGATTGTTTGATCAAAGGAATTAGATGTACCATTAAAACTCAAAAGAGGAGGTGAGTATCAACAGGAATAAAATCAGTGGGTGTGATAAGAAAGACACAATGGATTGAAAACAGCCAAGAAATAATATTAAAGGATTAGTTCACTTTAAAATGAAAATGACCCCAAGCTTTACTCACCTTCAAGCCATCCTAGGTGCAAGATGCTGACATAAGTTATAACCATAATTAAACCTGTTCTATCTTCATGCAGCATATCTCTCTGGCTCTGTAGGCATCTTACAACAGTTCCCACACGATCGATTAATAGAATATCATGACAGAATATGCTAATCAATGACTTTAAGATATCCTACATCAGCTACATAAATTAAGCAATGTACCATTCAGAAATGTCCTGTTGCATTCCTGTTGTCACTTCTTCTTGAGTCTCTTCATCATTGTCCGACTCCGGTTTGAACTTAAAAGGCAGTGAGTCCTCATGAGGTAATCGGCGCTGCTAAAACTATTTGCTAACAAGAGCTCTTGAAACCCCGGCCTCTGCTTAGGAGCAGCAGCTCATTTGCATTTAAAGGGACACACACAAAAACTGAGTGTTTTTGCGTACCCTCAAAAAGTGACAAATTTAACATGCTATAAAAATTATCTGTGGGATATTTTCAACTTCACATACACAATCTGGGGACATAAGAGACTTATTTTACATCTTGTAAAAATGGCATTATATCACCTCATCATGAACGTACTCCACAGTGATGTGTTTGTGTAAGAAAAATATCCATATTTAACAAGTTATAAAGTAAAATATCTAGCTTCCGCCAGAACACCTTCCGTATTCAACTTAGGAAGAAAGTTTTCGTAAGTTGAATACGAAAGATGTAGGACATAGCATAAGGGTTTTGAACTGTGAGAGGTGTTACACTTTAAGTTGAATACGGACGGCAGTCTGGTGGAAGCTAGATATTTTACTTTATAGCTTGTTAAATATGGATATTTTTCTTACACAAACACATCACTTTGCTTCAGAAGGCCTTTATTAACCCCTCAGAGCCATATGGAGTATGTTTTATGATGGATGGATGCACTTTCTTCAGCTTCATACTCATTTCCCTTTTACTGCCATTATAAAGCTTGGAAGCATAAGGATATTTATTAATATAACTCTGATTGTGTTCATCAGAAAGAAGAAAGTCACATACACCTTAGATGGCTTGAGGGTGAGTAAATCTTGGGGTAATTTTCATTTGAAAGTGAACTAATACTTTAAATTGTCCATAAATACTATGGAAAGAGAGAGAAAAAAGAGACACTCTGCAGGAGGGGAAGAGATGACAGCATTCTGTGGATGAATGAACACTAAAGAAATCCTATATCTCAAACAGAAGAGCATGGTGCAAAATCTTTAGTTTGATTCCCAGGAAATGCAGAAACTTTCTTGACTGTAGTGTTCACACAGAACTGTGCCTCTTTTACTTAGTTTTTCTATGTAAATGTGCTAGAATGCAGTGTAATGTGCCATTCACACAGAACAAGGTTTTACATTGGAAAATGTAATATGTGGGCACTGGAATGGAGGAAAAAGGTTTATGTGCTTGTTTTTTAAAAGTTGAACTTCTTTTAACTTGAGCGCTGTGTTTTTAGAACATGTGAGAGATGCTGCAAAAGATGCAAAATGCGAGTGCAATGGTGAAAGATGTCGGTCTAGTGAATGTTTACATACTGTCGAAACACAATAAAAAAACGTTCACTGTGTACTGACCCTTAGTTTTTGCGTTTTACATTGATTTTTAATGTAAACATTCACTACATGGATGTCTTTCACCATTGCACTCAAATCTTGCATCTTTTGTAGTGTTTGACGAATGAATCAGCATTATAAAAACTCAGCGCTCCGTGTTCAACTTTTTAAAAAATGCATCTCTACACCTTGCCTTTATGTGTAGGTGAATGAATGTGTTTGTACATTTCACTGCGCTAGCATTGTTTTTCTAAATGCAAACATGCATTAGACCTATGTGTTTGACCATTGTACTCGTGTCTCACAACAGTTCAATAAACAAGAAATTAATTTTGAGTTTAACAATGGGAAAAAATGGTTGGCGCGCCCGGCCTAAAAGTGTTGTCCCTAATCTCTTAATGAGTAACGGGTGTGTATTGGGCGTAATGTGCAATAAATCCATCAGTCTCTCATCTCCCATTCCCTTTAAAAGCCAGTTGCGTTCGCGCCATGGTGATTTGCTATTCACATATTACTAACACGCTCTTACAAAAAAAAAAAAAAATTGCGACCAAATTTCAGTTGGTCAATGGCACAGTTTATTTCAGAATAGTAACGCGCCAACAATGCACCTGAACACACCTCATTTTCAGACCAGCACGCCCATGCGCGAACAGATGGGCGCAAATGCATTTGATTTTTAAAAAATGTGGCGCAGGACGTGAAAATGATAACTGCGTTGGGCTGAAATCAAACCTAAGTTTGATTTCACACTCTCAATTCACGCTTTTGTATCATTTGTTTCTGAACTTCAGCACATTTTATTAATCACATACTATTGTCAGTAGCCTACTATCAGCAGCTGATGATGCCAGCTTTACTATTTTATTCATGTTTTGGCACATTTGATTTTACTACCAAAACTTACACACAGAATGACACTTGCCAGATGGATTGAAAGAAATACGATGAATGCAAGCTGCTCGCTGAAACCACAATTTCTGTGGAGACAAGCATCAATGAGGAATGCATTATATTATAATAGGCAAATTATTCAGCATGAATAGAGGTTCAGTTCCACAGTTTAGTAAAACTTATTTCACATCAACTTTGAATAGTAATAGATACCACATAAACCTTAGACCAGGGTTTTTCAAACTATTTGATGACAAGGACTCTAAAATATGATGATCCCCATGGCAAGTGACCTCTTTCTTAAAATATAAATGCAACAATATATGCAACAAAAACCTATTTATACTGTGTGGAAAAAACAACATGTTTCCAAAATTAAATAATCACCTTTTATACTGTTACTGTATTAAACCTGTAGAATAAGTTTGATGTTAGTTTAAAAAAATGAGGAGAAACATTTTCAGTTAAATTTAGATTTATTTTAAAAACGTTTCTCAAATATGTAAGCATATTTACTGAATATCTTAACATGTTAACTTTGACAGTCCTAAAAGCAAATTTTGAGCAGACTCTGGTTTTAAATCACACCATTTCAAGTCTACACCAACCAAATGCATTCTTACGCACACCAGAAGTGCTTAGATGCTGAAGTATTATCTGTATTGATGTTCTTAAGAATTACAGGGTTTCTCCATTTTCTGATCATTGATCCACATTCTGAAAATTCAGCTCAACCTGTAGGGCATGTGTTCAGTTCTTAGGGAATGCACAATTGTTTCGAATAAAAGCATCTGCCAGTTACCCAACATATAGTTTAATATAGTTTATTTGCCTGGGTTTGCTTAGTGCTTTGTGTTAAAATTACTTTGAAAGTTTGAAGTAAACCCTAAGAGACAAAGACCTGAGATGACACATTTGCCTATGTTATGACTAACATCAATCATATGTTTCTTTTTAATAAACTTTACGTATATGAAACTATATGTGAGTTTACCCAGGCGGCACTCTTGTCCGGGTACTGACAGATCATCAAGCGTTCATGACAGTCTTGAACCTACTTGAACCTTCCTACTTGAACTGCAAATAGTAATGGGAAAAGGAAAGAACAAGAAGAAAGTGTGCTGAATTGCCTACCAGTATATCAAAGAAGCTCTCAAATGACTCATACAATCTGACCCTGAAATGGACTGTTCAGTAGCTGCAGAAAGTTTCAAACGGTCAAGGTGTTAAATGATGACAGTGGCTGGTTTACTTTTCGCAGGGCAGTTCCGGCACATCTGGGACTCTGTGAAGCGCCACCGGGCCTTAGTCCAATTCTCACAGTTAACATGACCCTGATCCAATGGCTCTGAATGCTGTCCCCCCAGAGGAAGCCTTTTCTCAGATGGCTCCCAACGGCGGCCTCCTTCACTCAGGCACCAACACACACACATACATGCACCTAGCTGGAGTAGAGACTCATGCCTGCTGCTCTTCAGAGACACCAGATGTCTGTGGTCAAGGATGACATGGCAGTATGTGTGGGGGGTGAATCCTCTTACCCTTGAGGAAAGACTACTGAGGTGTGGTCTCTCTTTTTCACCTGCTCAATAGTGTGAGGTGACTGTGGGAATCGCAAAGCTCCAGATTCACAAATTGTCCTCAGTGTTTTCAGCGAGGTTATTTCCGTGAATTTCAGTGAATGACACAACAATGAAATAATAAAAATGAAATAAAATGAAAGAATTAAAATAAAAAGGCATCACATTACATACCTTCTAAAACTTTGAGTCAGAAACACACGTCTCAGCTAATTAAGTTTTCAAAAAGATCAAATGTTATTTTTTTTTAAATAAAAAAGGTACCTTATGAAATGTTTTTTTTTTTTTTTTTACTTTTCTTTCATAATTCCTACCAATTCAATAAACTACTGGTGCATATAATTGGAAGTAGAAAAGACAGTGTACGCTTTTTCTTTCAAAAATAGTTACTAAACTGTATACTAAACTTTTATTCAGTTTTTAATTTGAAACAAATACATACAGTTTTACAGTCAAAATAATTTCAGCGAACTATTCTGCAGGTTGCATTGTTATCCCAGTAGGTTGTGACAAGGGAATAATATATTATGAATGAATCATTCACACAACTGATTCATTCAAAATATTGATTCATTCAGGAACAATACTTGAGTGAGAGAGTCAAAATGAGTGAGTCATTGAATAATTAACCCAACCCATTGGTTCGAAAACACTAGGGCTAGGGCGGAAATCGCATACTTTGCATACTATATAGTAGGCGAAAAACAGTATGAAGTATGTCCAAATTCATAGTACTCATAAGAGAGTAGGCACAAAGTGACCTGATGACCTACTACTTCCAGCGAGATTCTAATATACGATGGACACTTTACTATCCTATGAAGCCACGGGAAAGGATTTGTGAACGGCAGCGAAGCGACGCAACTGACGCTGGTAGGGCCATGTAATGGGTTCTTTTCTAAAACAAGTTAGCCTTAATGCAACTGAATGCGGCCTCTGTTATGTAACGCAATGAACAAATCGTTCATGTGTTGCTCGGACATTCACAATCATAGTTTGGCTTTGGCTTTTGGAACTATTTCAGTAGGGAAGCAAAAATAGAGGACAAAGTATCTGGCAATATTTCTCTCTTTAAAATATTGCTCAATATTAACTGCTTGTTGAACTGTTTGCATTCGAGTAAAGGAAAAAGCAAATAATCTAGAGATGCAACTTTGAAGGCTAGTTTTTTTTTTTTTTTTTCAAAACAAGAAAGGGTTTTGTATTTCAGCATTATCCACTAATCTTTGATGCATGAGTAAACACAAACTGCACTCAATCTATACGTGACCAGAGATCTGTTGAAAATCTGTTGCTCTTCCTACAAAAGAACAAATGCTCAGTCCTACATCTACATATATCTACACACAGTTACACTGGGAGAGGATTATATACATCTCATTTGCAGTCAAAGGACATTAAAATGCAGAAGCAGCAGACATGTAACTGAAGGTGTAAGTAATCCTACATCCGCATTAGAAATGCAAAGACTTTGTTATCATGCCAATAAACCACACTAAGCTTCATACTGAGCTATAATTGTGATAATGACATATTCGGGACATTGGACCCTAACTGATCATATTGATTTATGGGAATAACATAAACGGCATAAAATATGCTGTAAAATTACCTAATAATTTACTGTGAAGGTTATTGATTAGGCAGTTACCAACTACAGGTGAATTGAACCGTGACTTGTATCCATAAACATTCCTGCAAACATTAAATTAATCCTCCATGTGCATATGCTGCTTCTATGTACATATAAAATCGACCAATTATCTGTAGGTTGTCTTTCTTTGTTTCCACTGAAAAGCAGATTACAGCAGAGAGCAAATGGCTTTGACTTACATCTCTGATAATGACCCAAATAAAAGCGAACAGAATTTGTGATTCATGATTTCTAGTGAGCTACTTAAAAATGAGTGCACTGGAATTCTCACAGGCCTGAATCAGTGTTTTGTGTTGTGTTAGGATCCATTGTTCTTTGCTCCTTGACGTTATCTCGACTGCTTTACTCTGCCTGGACTTCATGACAAAAGCATCAAGCACCAGGGCTTTGTTAGTGGGACCTTTCATGTCCCAGAGAAATCAATGCTAAGGCAGATGAAGGGAAAAAAAAAATTTATTATTTGGAAGGCCAATCTGAGAAACCTGTCGAAAATCTATTACACATCAAAGAACATGACTTAGAATGGCATCTTTGTCTGATTTCAAAAGACAACGATTTTCTATATTTCAAATTCAAGCTTCAATGAATACAGAAGATGTCCCACTAGCAGCTACTTCAGTTAATTACACAGGACGACACTTCAGGCTAAACTTTGAAATTCTTCAAAAACTGACCTTACCTTTAGCAACTGACTATTCAATTAAGAAGGCCGTATTTGTCATTATGGTAATTTACAAAATATATTATACCATTTTGGACAGGCCCTAAAGACTGTGATATGCATGATAAAACTTTAAAAACTATTTTTAGACTCTATTTATTTTTGTTCCAATAATAGGCATAATTAGCGGGTGGGACATGTCCCCACCACTTTTTGCCTGGGTCGATATTGTGCCCACTCCCCACCACTTTTTGAAACATCTTGCTGCACAGATGTAATTAATACAAAAGAAACATCTCCAGTTGACTAGCAGAGTATTAATTTTGTTTGTTTGTTAAAAAAGAGGCGATCTGGCGCTGGAATGTGTTGTTTTTTAAATCATGCTGAGTGTTCTTTGCCGTTGTTATCAGTGGCGGAAGGCAACAGTGTTCTCTTGTGGTTCGTGCACAGTCTTCACACAGAAGAGCGCTTCAATCTCAATTGACGCCATTGTGTCCCTGCTCTTGATATACAATCATGGATGAACATCTTTAGTTTTAATAAAGAAAAACTATACAATGGCGGGTTAGAACCCAGAACCTCTGACACACTTAACAAAAGTACTACCCCCAGACCATTAGGGCACACAAACATTAATAGCAGATCAATATATATCTTCACATGAAGATCCTCTGGACTAACAATATATTGCATTATAGTAGATGTAAGGATAAAACTATCACATTAAACATGATTTCTATGCCATATAATAGTGCCATATAAATTACTTGAAAAATGGACATAAATAAATACAGTCTTCCTTGCTTTATAGAAGAATACAAATTAATGCGTTTTCCTAGAAAAGAAATGATAGATCATTTCCTCATCAAAAACTATTTCCAATGGGATTCTGCACCAGATATATTTTTAATGTCAGCCAGAACCAAAAAAAAAAAAGTAACATTGACACCTGCTAAGTAAAAGGGGACATTTCAAAAAGCAATAAAACACATCTTAACAAGTGAACTGTCAGAAGTAGTTTCTGTTTTTGTCCTTGATTCGTCTTACAGAAATGCCTACAGGAGATTCTCTGTCTGAAAAGCAATCCAATCTGAATGTCTGTTTTATTTAGCTGTTTTGTTTAGAAAATGGCGTTCTCTTTGTGCCCAGTCTCTGCTCTGCAGGAGAAGCGCTAGATCTCTTTGTTGTTTGTCATTGTTGCTTGGGTGATTTTGCTTGCTTGTTTGTCTTTTGTTTTATTTTGATTTCTCAAAAACATAATAGAATTGTGAACATCAAATGGAGGCTTTTCAAGGCGAATAAAACAATCTTAAGCCGGACATTAGTCGTGGAAGAGAAGCTGAGGCGGACTGCCTTACCACAGAGATCAAAAAGATACATCAAAGGACCTAAGAAAAACATACCCAAAAAACAGAACATCTGAAGCCCCAAATATCAGATAGCACCGCAACAAATGCAGCACAAAAAAACCACGCATGCCAGCCATACCTGGGACGAGAGGGAGGCCCATGACAACAAAGTTTCTTTTAAGCCAGTTGTTTGATAAACACCAAAGGACATTGGATCTTTTGACAGTCTATTCGAACTATAACAAAAGTCAACCAAAAGAAAGACAAGAAAAGAAATAGAAGTATGTCTCAAATACAGTGGTTAATTACCTTCTCCTCCAGATACTTCAGCATAATCATGTCTTGGTCTCTTTGCTATTGCCATGGTTACTGTCAGCCAAAGCTAGAATGTGAGAGACCCAAACTCCAGCAACATTACAGTGGAGGAACACAGACTCCGACATAGAGAGAAAATAATTTTAGTTTGCTTCATCCACACGTTGGTAACAAGTGCACTTAGGAAATACTCTGAATAATGAAATATTTGGCTCACAGGTTTGCCATGATTACGATTATTCCAAAGAACATTGATAAATTCATCAAAGCAAATTCGTTCAAAATATTGATTCATTCAGGAACAATACTTGAGTGAGAGAGCCAGTGAATCATGATGAGTCAAAATAAGTGAGTCATTGAATCATTAACCTAACCAGTTTGTTCAAAAACAATAGGGCTAGGGCCAAAATCGCATACTTCCCTATAGAAGGTGAAAATCATTATGAAGTATGTCCGATTTTACAGTACTCATAAAGAGTA
Organism: Megalobrama amblycephala; assembly: GCF_018812025.1. NCBI lineage: Eukaryota > Metazoa > Chordata > Actinopteri > Cypriniformes > Xenocyprididae > Megalobrama > Megalobrama amblycephala. Next base: position 39,789,863 of record NC_063050.1, read on the forward strand.
GGCAAAAAGTACACAGATAACCTACTACTTCCGGCGAGATTCTGAAGTGCAAATATGATGGACATTTTACTTTGCCATGACTCTTAAATTCCCATGATGATAATAAAATATTTGACTCATAGGTTTTCCATGATTACAGACTATTCCAAATAACATTGATAAATTAATCAAAGTAAATTTGTTAAAAATATTAATTCAGGATACCTGAGTGAGAAAGTCAAAATGAGTGAGTCATTGAATCATTAACCTAACCAATTTTCCGAAATTGCATACTTTCCTACTATATAGTGGGTAAAAACATTACAAAGTATGTCCAAATTGACAGTACTCATAAAAGAGTAGGCAAAAAAGTACCCGAATGACCTACTACTTCTGGTAAGATTCTGAAATACGTATACAATGGACACTTTACCATGACACTTTAAAGGCACAATATGTAAGATTTTTGGAGTAAAATAACCACTAGGCCAGTATTATATATTTTGTTCAGTTGAATACTTACAGTATCCCGAATGTTTCCAACTATTTGTAAATTGTGAGAAAATCGCAATTTTAACCAAGGATACGGGACGTGTCCGGGAGTCGCCTGTCAATGGAGTCATGTCCACAGCGACTGCGGCATAATAAACGTTCCGCTACTCACGAGGCGTGTCATGTTTGTCTCTCAAAAAATCTACATATTGTAGCTTAAATTCCCATGATGATAATAAAATAGATTTATCATGATTACAGACTATTCCAAAGAACATTGGTAAATTAATCAAAGTAAATGATAGTACCTAACCAAAACAAGTCTTTGAAGATTTCACGGAAATATTTCAAGTATATTAAACTCCAATTGCTCAATAAACAGAATGTTTCATCTAAACAGCTTGTAATGAGTTCGCGAGTGGAATCATGACTGATAAATCCACACGTACAGTATTTCCTAAATTTGATTGTCATCCCACAACCGTTTGCAATGTCATAATGGCAACACGGTTTTTAACAAGAAAATGTTGAGATGAGAGTTATGGTAATGAATGGCAGAGTTACAGAAATGTAAACACCTCACAGCTCTCTGAGGAACCATGTGTGAATTTACAGCAGATGAATGCAGCAACAGTCCATGTGTAATGACTGTGTGTAATAGAGAGTGAATTTGGCACGCTGAGCATGCTAGTGGCCTCGATGAGATAATTGCATCGGCGCATTAACTCCTCTTGTACGATTGTAGGATTATATCTCAGGCTTTCACTCAATTCTTTTCCACTTGCTTCTTGAAAATAAAGACCTACAAGACATGGTCGCTAACACCAGAGGAAGAATCTATTTATTTTTTGTAGATGGACTAAACTTTGATGTGCCTCTTGTGTTCACATCTTCAGTGGCCACTAATCAGGTGCTGCATGAGCCATGAAGTCATGAGCACTGAATTACAATGGTTCAGTCATGAAGGATGATGCTTTCGATACTGATACTGAATTAAGAAGATCGGTCCTAAAACTATAATAAAAACAGTGTTTATTTTTAACTTTTTTTTTTTTTTTGCTTGAAAATTAAAAGATTAGTTCACTCTCAAATGAAAATTAGCCTAAGCTCCACAGGGGTTAATAAAGGCCTTCTGAAGCAAAGCAATGCGTTTGTGTAAAAAAAAAAAACTCCATATTTAACAAGTTATGAAGTAAAATATCTAGCTTCCGCCAGACCACCTTCCGTATCCAACTTAGGAAGAAAGTGTAAAACTAACGCAGTGCAAAAAGCTTACGCTGCATATACCTTCCTTATTCAATTTACAGAAAAAGCTTAACTGATGTGACACTAGTTCCATTTTTTTCCATAAGTTGAATACGGAAATGTCACGGGAAAGCATGGAAACAGGCAAGTAGATCCAAATGCAGCTCTTTAATGGGGTAATCCAGAAACGTAATCCAAACAGGCAAGGGTCAAAATCCACAGAAACAGTCTATACAAAAATCAAGAAAAACACAAGGAAAACCAAAACGGAGAAACCAGAAACTAGTGATTTTACGGTCTGTGGCGAGGCTTCGGAGCGTGTGTCGAGAAATTCCGGAAGCTTTCAGTGAAGCGCGTATCGAAGCTTGTATCGTTTTAGATCAGTGACGTCATTGATGACGTTCGAAGCCTCGCTTTTGCCTGACTGGTTCGAATGGTTCGACTGGATGCGATTCAAATCTTGGCACGATATTCTGACAGATATATAAACCCATGAGATCACCACAGATTGTGTGGTTTTAGAATAATAATATCGCCCCTCCTGCATATAATGACCAAAGTATTTATTACACACATTTAATAGCCCCATTAATTTAAAGCCAATACGTTTATTACACAGTTCTGTTATACAATCATTATATACAAACAGAAAATACACATTACATTCAAATATATATATTAGTCTATGTGTAAATTGATTTTTTTCTTCACTGTTATTTCTAAGCCTTAACTGCTGCAAAATAAAGTGTATCACAGATCACATCAGGTCATCTGTAATGTATCTGCTTGTTTTACACTCTTTGACCACCAGGTGGTATTGTGAGCAAATGAAGCCTCGAGAAATGAACCCTTTTGTGAACCACATGGCTGAAAAACTTCAATGCTTCATGAGGCTTCATCTCGCCATCACTACCAGAAACCATACATGCAAGGGTCAAAATCCACAGAAGCAGTCCATACAGGCAAGAAAAACAAACAGAGAATCCAGTGACAATAAATGAAACTTCCATCACAAAAGCAGAAACAAACTCAGTATAAATAGACAGAACACTAATAACATAATACAAGACAGCTGGGTGCAATGAAGTGATAATGAGTCCGGGAAGTGGGTTATGGGAAATGAAGTTCAAAAGGTGAGACAATAGTCTGTGTTGGAGTGCCCTCTAGTGGCTAACTAGGGCACTCCAACTGGTGATCATGACAGGAAAGCAGTCTGAAGCTTAACTATGCATTCACACCGCCGCCGGCAAAGAGTATAGAACCCAAGCGTAAAAGAAAATTTTTCAAATGAAATCATCAGTAAATTTTATGGCACCTACAGTAAATGTTGTATTGTCTCATATATGTTTTATTTTACCAGTTGTGGAATCCAACCATTCAACCATCTGAGGTAACATAGGTAGCCTACTTTATTGAGTATTTTATGGAACACTACACAAATTTATTAATAGTAAATTAATAATTAATAAATTTAAAATCATCATGTTTGCAGCAAACAATATATTTCAGACCTAGTGGAGTAATAGTAATAATAATATCACTCCACTAGGTCTGAATTGAAATAGTCTATATTGTACATTTTAATGGATCACGCTACAAACATAACAATCTTATAATACATGATGCATTGCTGTGTCCGTTTTGGACAGACATTAGACAACACTGCAAAATCAAGCTGTCTTATTCATATATTTATTGTCCAACTTTCCCAATTTTTCTGATGCATGTTCTTAATTTAATTTCATATGTTGGTATTAATTCAGTGTTTATAATGCTAATACTTGAACTTCAAAGAATTTTAACCCAAACTAAGAGAGCAAAGGTTTTGTGAAAAAAGTGGAAGACTTAAACACAAAGTCTGTAAAAAAAACTGTTAAAAGGATTTGATGATCACTCGTGATAGTATTTTATTCAGTGTTGTCATCATTCAGGTTGGATTTCAGCTTTAATGTACTTTTTTTTTTTTTTTTTTACAAATCAGCTGATATTGCCATAAAAACTAGTGGACTGCCGAGTCACTTTCACCACAAAATGGCAGAAACGCAGGGCTGCTGCTGGGCGCCGTTGTTGCAATGGAACGTTCTATTGAGTGTCGCTTCTTATTAGAAGGCCTTTATTAACCCTCAAGGGCCGTGTGGAGTATGTTTATGATAGATGGATGTGGATGGAAGCATTTTCTTCAGCTTCATACTCGTTGGTCCATATTACTGCCATTATAAAGCTCGGATGCATCAAGATATTTATTAAAATATCTCTGATTGTGTTCATCAGAAAGAAGAAAGTCATATACTGTACACCAAGGATGGCTTGAGGGTGAGTAAAGCCTGGGGTTATTTTCATTTCAAAATGAACTAATCCTTTAATGTGCATTATAGAATTTGAAGTATAAAAAATATTAGTGAATAATTGTGTATGGTCCTTACACAAAAATATAGATCCTAAAGTGTTTTTTTTTTAATATAGTAATTTTACTTTTTATTTAGCTTATTTCTATAAATGTGCATTATAGACTTGATAAGTTAAAAATGAACTTTATTTGCAAATAATTTTGTAGAATTGGAACTGTTTCTCTATTTATTCATTTTGTTTATGTGACATTTATTGTAATACGTGTCATTACCTAACTTATTTTTATATTAATTTAAATTAAGGTTGGTAGAAGTTTGATTATATTGATGTTAATGATAAATGAAAAACAAAAACAGAAATCTAATAATTTTTTACTTTATTAGGTCAAATTACATGTTAAAAATTGGCTATAAATATAATATTAAATGGCTTCAATTAACCATTACTTTTTGAAAAAAAAAAAAAAAACGCTTATGAAGAAAAATATATTAAAAAACAATAATAAAAGCTCTGTGCATTGGATCATTTGAAAAGTATCATGTATGAATGGTCTATTAAGCTTAAAAGAAACCTAAAGAAGAGCCGAGTGAATATGCTGTTTAAACGCGCAGGTTAATTGCATTGGCACCCTGCATTTTGATACGTATCTTGTCATTCCCTTAGATAATTATTTGAAATAGAAATGACCAAAGACCAGTGCTAATAGTGTATGCTCTCCAGAGGGGTCAAGGCAGATGTAGAGTCAAAAAAGCAGAGCGAGAGAAACGAGGAGGGGTTACAGAGTATTAAAGCTGAGAAGCGAGAGGTGGAGAGACAACGAGTTACTGAGAGTTTGAGGTAAGAGAATGAGAAATATAATTGAATTGAAGTTTCAAAGGAAGGACAGAGATGGAAGGATGGAAAGAAGAGTTTGGCCTCTGGTATCTTCTGTCACTCTCTAACGCTGCTGTTTTTTTACGGCAGGCGTACGGCCCATCTCACCGTGCCACTTGCTTCATTTGGCTCATGATGTGGCCTATCAGCCTAGAACCTAGAGTGGCCATTTCTCTCTCTTTCTCTCCCCTCTCACTTCCCAGCTTTTTCCGTGACCATCCGAAGCTGCTATTATCTTGTCACTGCCCAGCTGTAGCCTCACAGTGGGAGATCATTGCAACAGAGCTGTCCCTCTCATATCTTCTTCACTGTAAAAACAATGAAAAGCTGAGACAACTCAAAGTATCATTTGTCACATAATGCAAGAGATTTGTGACTTTTCTCATGTTTGACCAAAATACACAACTAAGATGTTCATCTGTGCACTAAGGAAGCTTTTTAAGTACTCTCAACAAGTGCACATGTTCACTAAGTGTCTCTTTCTGGCAATAAACACAATAAAGTCACAGTAACTACAATTGTCTAGAAATTTTATAATTTACAGCTTTGAGCTTTAAGAATAAGTTAGCAATGGCACTTTCGAAATACTGCTTTGTGAAGCTTCAAAACCATTTGTTTTGAACCAGTGATTCAAACACTAGGGGACAATCTCTGTGAACCCATGTGAACCCAGTGTCTATATGGTTTTTATCTAATCTTGAATCAGTTTTATACATTTGTAGACATTTTTAATGAAATATTTGCATAATAAAAAAAGAAGAGTTTTAGTTAACAGTCTTATTTTGGCCTGATTAACCAAGCTCATCTCTTTCTCCCATCACGAGTTGGAAGTCTCTTTATCGAAGACAAAATAAGCATTTTTTTAATATAAAAAATGCTTTAAATATCCTTATAAGGAGGCACATAGATTCTTAATTACTAACACGTTAACTTCATTAATGGTGACAATCAATAGACAAATCAATTAAGTAAAAAGATGAGCTCTAAACATCACCACAGAAAAAAACAAAAAAACAGTAGTGGCAGAAATTGCATAACTTCATAAAAGAAGCAGCATCATAAAATAAAGGAAAGATACATTTAACAATAGGCGTATCATTTATTCATGATGCATTGGATGCATTCTGGGATATCACATACTAACCTTAACTAATCAGCAATATTATTCAATTAAAAAAAAAATTGGTTACACTTTATTTTACAGTGCCGTAGTTACATTGTAATTACTCAAAGAAGTACTGAGAAATATTAATTAACTACTTGTACTTACTATAGAGTTACAGTTAGGGTTAGGGTTTGGTTTAGGGTTAGTTACTTGTAATTATGCATAATTTACTGTTATTACTATAATAAGTACATGTACAAACATCTAACTACGGCACTGTAAAATAAAGTGTTACCAAAAATTCTCTTTTCAAAGTAACAATTACAAAAAACAAATTTGCAAATATTAGACATAAAGTCACAGTTATGAGATTGTGAGATATAAAGTCACACTTTCATATGTTGCTGTTTTTTAAAGGGATAGTTCACCTGAAAATGAACAGTTTTGTGTGGGACTCAATCACTTTTTATGGACTCGAAATAAAGGCTTGTTTTCTGGACATTATAATGTGTATCCGTCTAAATGAATGGGTAAACTAGCTGTTGTTTCTCACAATGGTAATTGGAGTGTTTTGTTGTGAGGGGTCAGTCTGTACAACCGTCCAATCAGCTGCAACAGAAACTCGCACAATATACAGGATGGATTGCATGGCCTTGACACAGGTTGGCTTTAAAATCATGGATGCTTTAACTTTATGCAAATATGTCTTTCTCAAATAAACAATCCACACTGCCAAACATGATTTGGTTACCATGGCCACCTATTGGTAAAACAATGCTTGCAATTAGCAGAGCTTTTCTGATATTGCAATTGTAATTATAATGTGTGCAGTAATAGATTAAGGTCAGTGATTTATGGTGTAAATTAAACCCCAATTAAAGCCGAGTTCATTTTCTTCTTTGTAATACGAGAGGAAGCATGTTAAATCGAAATTACTTTAAAACAATGGATTTGAATCGCTTTAATGTCCAAACCATGTATCGCTAACAGTAACATTTTGAACAAGCCAACCAGTTAATCGCCACCCATGTGTTTTCTTCTTGGCGATGTTAACCTTTTCTTAACATCACCTATTCAGATGACACATTGAAGTGCCTCCTTTCTTTCTTGCTACACACTCAAGGCTATCTAGGGGAAATGTTCAACACAACTCTTTTATTCCTCTCGTCCTTCAGCTATAATATATATTAATCATTTGATACTGCTGTTACTGAGAGTTGCGTTGTAATCGGACTGCCCTTTCCCACTGGCAGAGTTAATTAAGTGTAAAATGGATGTAGGTGGGAGGGACGGGAGGGGTGGGGGGCAATGGGAACGAAAGCTTGGCAAGGACCCCGATACTCGAAGCACAGAGTCTACTGGTGAAAGGATCAGGACACCGATGGGGCCTTCATCTGCCACTCAAACTCGGACCAGCACAGCAAACCTAAGAGAAGATGGATTACGGCCATTTGTGATGCTATTAGTGCTATTGAATGGGTCTGTTGCTCACCGCAGCTTTTACTGGCTGGTCCAGGATCAGCATGCATGCCGAGTGCTGACACCGTAGACCAAAGCAAACTGTCCGTTTTCCCGGTTTCCAAATAAGAATGACTCGGCCTCCATAGTTGAGTGCTTTTTAATGAAAAATTGCTGCATGTATTGAAATGTGCAAATAAGATGACAAAAAATCACTGAAAAGGTCTTCTACGTGACATTAAAAGTTAGCGTTAGGGAAAATGAGTAAAAAAAATATAATAACTTTTACCCTGACTGTGCAGAGCAGGGTCGAAAAAAAAATGTTTTTGATCCTACAACAAGTCAATGGGATCCAAAACAACATTGTACCCAACTGACATTCACTGAATTACAAAAAAAGACATTTTTCAAAATATCTTCTTTAAAGAAAGAGTCATTTTTGGATGACCCACTCCTTTAAAACCAATGAAGTCAAGGTTTTCACGCTTTCTCGTGTTTTAAATCTGTCATCAAAGTTTGTGGTCCAACCCAAGCATTTTTTCGGTCCCTCTGAAGGAACTTTCACAGAGGTGGTAAAGGATTGGCAGTAAATTGAAATGACACTCCAAGAGATTAAGAAAGGCATTTCATCAGCGTGAATTCATAGGACACATACGCCTCCAAGATAAGAGACAAACCAGAGATGCCAGTTTAATTAAAACTATCGCTGAACAACCCTTTTAAGGACAGAGTACTGTTTGCCTCGTCACCACTGTTTTAATTGCTCTTCTATTTCTAAATCTGTTCTTATCCTGTTGTCTAATGAAAAGGGTCAGTGGTGATACTTCAGAGTTCATGTAACATGTTTACATGTTATCATAATTCATTACAAAAGTAATAACAAGAAGAATGTGCGATTACAAACAGCTCCACAAACTAATTACATATCAAGTACATGTTGTTCATTAGAAGCACCCTGCTTAATTAATTAGAAAGAATTACATGAACACTAATGTGAGTGTGACAGTGTCGCTCTACAGAAGAGTCACTGTTATACAGTACGAAACCCTTGATAGATTCAATGCAATTCACAAATGCTGATTCAATAGATGCAATGTTCCAACATCATCAATGCTGCCCCATCATTTCCACACATTTTTTAAAAAAAGGCTCCCTCCTGTGTGTCAAATACAAATAGGCTTGATAATAAATAATAAAAAAAGCCTTACTCGATAACATAAAAGCTCTATTATAATAAAAACTCTTTTCTCAGCCTCCCTGATAAGTTGACAGCTCCTGAAGCAGGGAGAGACAAACCAGAAATTAGTTGTTCATTTTCTTATTTGGCTCTGACAAATCTAGTCGAGCGATTAATCTGGTGTCAGCTGTACTATGCATATTTGGTTTCCCTATTATAGTGTTTCCTACAGCAGTTGTAGATTGTAGTTTTTCTCTAGTACTGTACTGGTATATATAGTATTATATGGTGTTTTCATGATTTTCCTATAGCCCAAAGGCACAGAACATCAGATCATTATCTAAATATAAGAACTTTCATGTGAGGCTTACGGTGCTTTTGAGAATCGCTCTTTAATGAATAAAGACATTTGCCTGGTTTAAACATCGATCCTTTGAAATCGCAAAGCCCAAACCAAATACAATACAGAAATCAAGTGAATTACAGGGAGAGAAGTAAATCTCTTGGAAAGAGATGCCAATCAAATGTACACACGCTTGCCAGATCTATTCAGTACGTGTTTGCGATCTCTTTCCCTCTCCTTTACGGGGTTCCAGAGAGAGAAAGAAAGAGAGAGAGAGAGAGAGAGCTAAGACCACCATTCACTGCAAACAACAAAAAGAATGTTACATTTCTCCAGTAAAAACCTGTTAATACACCAAATCTTTCCATATATGGTAAAATTACATGTGATTTTTACTGTAAATATTTAAAAAAATGTTTTTATAGTAAAACATATTAATGAACTTATAATTACCTTATATAAACAGAAGAAAAAATACATTTTATTTAACAAGGCAATGTAGTTCATTCTTGAACAGTATAAAACTGTAAACAGGTTAAATAATTTTTTCATTCAAGGAGAGCCCTGGCAAACCATTACATTTGTTTATATTTCATTTAAAAAGGTTAGTTTGTTCTTATTTTTGTTGTCGGTTATGTTCAGTATAGTGTTTTATGTTGTTTAGGTCTTTAAGTGATTCTTTTAGTTATTACTGGCCACAGTTGCTAGAGAGAGACCAACTTTAAGTCATCATGTGGCCTTCCATTGTGTTCCAAAGAGACCATAAATAGACTTTCATGGCTCAAAAATGTTATTGGTATATTAATATTGCACAATTTAATGATAGTTAGAACTATTAGAGTTGGGAAATGTAAAATATACAATCAGCAAAATACCCACTTATCAAGTTTGCAACAGCATCAAGGTAAAGTTCTGGCAACCACAGCTGCCTGCTACCCTAAATTTAACATTTTACAGTGCAGTCAGTGCCGTCAACCCGGGCCACACAAATCTCCCATACAGCTGTTCTCCAGTCTGATCTGTGGAGCTGTCCAGTGCCAGAGGTTCTGAAACACACAATCCCTCAGCGGGACTCTTTTTTTTTCTTTTGTGAAAAACGCATGAACACATACATTGATTTGAGCAAAAAGATAAGTTGAAAAGTTGCTTTCAAAATTACCACTGCATATGGATAAAAGAGGATGCACGCGATGCCTGGAAATGCCTGGAGTGGGAAGGCGATCGAGGGAGGGGTTGAACGGGGGAAAGACTCGTTTTTGCAGAAACCCATAGTGTATAAAAGATTTGCTAGCGAAATATGCGAACTGTTTGTGAACTTACATATGATCATTCTCCCCTAGAAGCAGCCCCCGACATCGGCAGCTATGCCTTTAATGGCTGCAACTTGAACGAGGGTTATTGAAATGCACCCCACGCACAAAATCCAGCACCTCACCACCACCGCACTGAGCCCCAAACACACACTACACGCTGCAAACAGCAACACGTCACATCAGCAACTCACCTTCAGCGCCTCGATGTCCAGCGATGCCGATCGCTCCATATGGAAAGATAAAGTCTAACACAAAAGTTGTATATCTAGCCTTGTAGTTCCCGAGCGAAAGCCAGCCCAGTTCTCCGAGCCGCGGCGGATTCCCTCAGTCTCATTCCCGCTGATCACGACTCCAGCGACAGCCTCAACTATTCAATAGCTTAAATGAAATATAACTAGTCACTCAGAGTGTCCCAACAGCAGTAACGTGACATACACAGACTTGCGTGTCGCTCTCCGTTTTCCTCTCCGAAGGCAAAAGTGTTTCCGTCAGTAAGAGACCGTGTTGTCATTGAGAGCGTTGAGCGCGAGACTGGCACGTTTGCAGCAACCCTGCTTGATCAATCTGTCAAATCAACCTTTTTGCGGTATATTTCAAGAAATCGGTTCAATCCGAGCAGGCGGATTAGAAGGAGGCTGTCAGCTCCTTGATGTGATCCGACTGATTGATTGATTGATTGATTGAGTGAGTGAATGATCGTTTGATTAGACGGGGCGCACTCCGCTGCTGCCCTACTTGGTGATCTCCAGAAACCTCCCGTATCCAAACGCGCTCCTCCAGCCGAGTCCCGGTGCTCTGAATACGGACTCTGTGTCTGGGAGAGGGAGTCTGAGGAGGGAGGGATGGAAGAAAAAGGGGGGAAGATCTTCCTCGAGGAGATTGTGGGTGAATATTTCTGTCTTTGGCGGCGCGATGACTATCCAGACTAGCCAGGTGACTTGCACAGTCCCTTTAGTCTTCTGCGTGGAGAAACGAGCCGGTTCTTTTCATCACTCAAAAAATAAACTGTCCTGCTAGTTATTCTTCTGGGTCCTAGAGCCAAGAGAGAGAGAGAGAGAGAGAGAGACTGAGCTGATCCGCAATGCTATTTAAGTTTTAATTCGCATGCGTGTGTGTTGCATCTCAAGTGCATACTGTTGACTTTTCCTCTTAAACAATTTGCAGATTTAATATTTCAATGCAGAATATTCACTTTAAAAGTGTTAGTAATTAAAGAACGTAAAATGCTACTTTAAGACCTCATCGTTGGATAGCTGTAAAAATGATTTTTTTTTTTTTTTTTTTTTTTAAGTAATGTATTACCATTTATTTATATGCAGAATTTTATATTTAAAATGCATAATGTATGTTTTTACACTAAAATATTGTTGGTAAAAGGATTGTTGGTTTTGGCACTGTTAAAATAAAGGTTCCAAAAGGGGATTTTCATAGTGAACCATTCTGGGTTCTCCACAGAACCGTTCATTGATCATTTATTAAAAGATTTGTGTGTGTGTGTGTGTGTGTGTGTGTGTGTGTGTGTGTGTGTGTGTGTGTGTGTGTGTGTGTGTGTGTGAAAAACATTTTAATAATACAAAATGCCTTAAAGGGTTAGTTCACCCAAAAATGAAAATTCTGTCATTTATTACTTACCCTCATGCCGTTCCACACCCGTAAGACCTTCGTTAATCTTCGGAACACAAATTAAGATATTTTTGTTGAAATCCGATGGCTCTGTGAGGCCTTCATAGGGAGCAATGACATTTCCTCTCTCAAGATCCATTAATGTACTAAAAACATATTTTTAAATTAGTTCATGTGAGTACAGTGGTTCAATATTAATATTATAAAGCGACGAGAATATTTTTGGAGCGCCAAAAAAACAACAAAATAATGACTTATTTAGTGACGGCCGATTTCAAAACACTGCTTCATGAAGCATCGGAGCACAATGAATCAGTGTATCGAATGAAGCAGTGTTTTGAAATCGGCCATCACTAAATAAGTCGTTATTTTGTTTTTTTTTTGGCGCACCAAAAATATTCTTGTCACTTTATAATATTAATATTGAACCACTGTACTCACATGAACTGATTTAAATATGTTTTTAGTACCTTTATGGATCTTGAGAGAGGAAATGTCATTGCTCCCTATGCAGGCCTCACGGAGCCATTGGATTTCAACTAAAATATCTTAATTTGTGTTCCGAAGATTAACGAAGGTCTTACGGGTGTGGAACGGCATGAGGGTAAGTAATTAATGACAGAATCTTCATTTTTGAGTGAACTAACCCTTTAAAGGCACACTGTGTACATTTTCGCCACTAGAGGCTGCTTATTCAAAACAAGTGACGCCTTGATTTCACGGAATCATGGGAGGTGTTGTCTTCATGTCTACAGCCAGAGGGGAAAAAAATCAGGGCAGAAATTATATTCATGGATGAGATTATTAATGTTACTGTAGTATGAAGCAGAACAGGGCAGAGTGCCTTGTGAGCAGAAACAAGGCCGCTGGAGCGATTGCTAATGAAAAACGAGCGCGACACATGTCTCGAGAGCAGAGGAACTTTTATGCCTCAGTCGCCGTGATTAAAAAAAAAAAGCAGTGCTGTTTTATCATATTAGATATATTTGTATGTTGAAAGTTGTTATAGTGTTACTCTGCGTTCGCTAGGCGGCTACTATGAGACACTGTAAATCAAGAAAACAAGATTTAAACAATAAGGCTGCACGATGAGTTCTTACTTTATTTATTATTTATTTTTTTATTTGTATTGAATAATAGCTGACTTTTGAAGGTTCATTAATGAAGATCACATTATGTCTGTTATTGTTTTGTTGTATCGGTTGTCTAGGCAACTATGTTACATTGTAGCAATATTATTTAACTAACGTTAACTAGCTAGTCCGAGTAAAAACGTTAGCAAAACAAGTTATTTCGGTAACACTTTACAATAAAGTTTCATTTGTTATCATAGTTAATGTATTAGGTTAACTAACATGAACTATGAGCATTTGTTACAGTATTTATTAAGCTTTGTTAACTTAATGTTAGTTAAAAAACAGTTGTTCTTTGTTCATGTTAGTTCAGTGCATTAACTAATGTTAAATACAACTTTGATTTTAATAATGTATTAGTAAATGTTGTAATTAACTTAAACAAAGATTAATAAAGGCTGTATAAGTGCAGTTCATTATTAGTTCATGATAACTAATGTATAATAATATATAATATATTTAATATTTCGTATTTTGTGGGGATTTCACAGTACTAAAGAATATTAACTTCTAAATTATGCAGTATTCAACAGACATAAATACATTATATTATATATTTATCCAATGTAGACTATGAAGGTTTTTGAATGCCCTGTTTTTTATGTCCTCCTCAAACAGATCAAATATTGACGGACAACAAAAAAACTGCTGCACTGCTACTTTTACGTCGAAGACTGAAAAATAGAGGCAATCGAATTTGCCTGTGCTTTGTTATTTCGCATCACTGAGGTTAGTGTATGGAAAAATGGCACAAAAGAGCAAAATAATATATTAGAAAGGGCTACGTTTATTATACATTTTCCCCAAATATGTTTAGACCTTACTCAAGCTGTTGAACTCAGAATGTAAAACAAGTGTATCTTGTAGCACAGGGTGAAATCAGTATGTACATTGACGATTTGAGGGAAATATAATATAAATTTAATATAAAACCTTGAAATGGCGCTCTGTGGCGCGGCACGATTTTGAACAACTTCCTGAGTCGTAGCTGGGCGCCGCGGACAGGCGCCGAATGTCGCCGCCGGTGTGCGTACTCTCATAGAAAACAATGTGTTCGAATTTTAAAGACGTGGCGCGGCGCTGCGCGGCGCCGAGCTTCGCGTCCGGTGTGCGACCCCCTTTACTGTAAACCCTAATGCTCAAAATAATAAATTGGTTTGAGTAGGACAAACTCAAATTAAATAAATTAGTTCAATCACATTCACTTTTATTATTTCAGTATTTAGAACTTTCTTTTCCTTTTGAGTTCACGAAACAAACATTTGAAGTAATCTGAATTGTTTCATTGTTTTAAATTTCATGAACTTGTTTCATTTAATTTAGACAAACTTAAATTTACCTGAAACTGAGCTGGGATTTCTATTTTCCAGCATGCTTTGCCATGACACACGAAAGGGAGAATAAATGCTAAAATTAAGTGTTATATAATGTTTATTGTGCAAGATTAATGTTAAGTGAAGGATTAAGTTATGTTTAATGCATTGCTATCCCAATTTAGAAGAGGTTCTGTTATATGTTGTTGTTTTTGTTGTTGTTGTTTTTTTTTTGGGGGGGGGGGGGGGGGGGGAGTGGAGCATGTGCTTAATTTGAGAACAATTGAGCTATATGATAAATGTTCTATATTGCCGTACTCTCTCAGCAATTGCTATGCTAATGTTATCAAAAGCACTGTGTTACCATTTAGCATTTGCTGGATTAGCTAGTTATAGCTAGCTAAATTTCCACTACTAAAAATATAAATTGAGATTACATGATAATTTTAAGTTAAATGTATGAGTTAACTTACTAAAAAAAATTCATGTTAAGAGCATTTCAAATGTATAAGTACAAAACTGAAATCTGCCAGTTCTGCTTACTTAAATTTTGAATTTCTTAACTTAAAAAATGTATGTAACTGATTACCTCTTTTTTTTTTTTTTTTTTTTTTTTTTTTTAGCTTTGCCATCTTATTGGGGATTACAGTGATCCAAACAGTTGCTCACCTGTCTAATAAAACACATAATACAGTGTATTAAAGCGTATTTGGTGTTTCTGTGGTTTCTACAAAATAAAACCGGAAACCGAGGTAACGCGGGTATGATGCCATTGATAGGTGTTCTGGTTAAAATTGCTTATTTCTCTGGATTTAAACATTCTTGGAAACATTTGGGATAATGTAAGCACACAAGTCAACAAAATATATAACATTGTTCTAGAAGTTTTTGGATTTTTTTAATCTAAAAATCTTACATATTGTGCCTTTAACTGGAAAAGTTCCATTGATGTTGAAGGTTCTTCATAGAACCATGGTGTATGTTTTATTATATGTTCATTGTGGATTTTCAGTAACAAACTGATTTTAATAGATCAATATGTTAGTATACTCACATTATATTATTTAATGATATGCAGTTGGAAAATGTAAAATACAATGACATCATGTCCAGTTCGAGCAGCCACAGTGGCCAGTTTTTACTGTACATTTAAAAAACTGCATGTGCACAATTAATTCACACAAAAAATGACTTTAAAAAATTGCTTTAAAAATAACCTACACAGCAGTATTACAGCTGAAATCATTGTTCCAAATGCAGGGCTTGCATTGAGGATTTTTTTTTTTTTTTCATTGTGCCACTCCGCAATTAATCATTCCTTGGCATGGATTTTACATGCGCACCTGACCTCAGCTGGGTATATTGTGCCAGCCCCAGCTCCAGTGACGTCAACTCCCAGTCTAGGACCCAAATTAACAGCCCACCGTAAAGTGAGCTGAAGCGACAGTGAGACAGATTTCAAGTGGAACAGCTCAACGGCAATCGTGTGTGTTCGAGCATCCGTGCGTGTCTGTGTGAGAGAGATACTCAAATGCAGTCTAGGGAGGCTCTGAGAGACACGCACAAAGAGAATATGTAGGTTTAAATACTGTGTCCTAGATAAATGGAAATCATACATCATCCTCTGTCTTGCAAATTTTGGCCTGTTATTCCTGGATGTGGTTCAACTAAATGTATGTCGCGTTCAGCTGTGGCTGTCTGTCTGATACGTCTGCGTGTATGTGTAAGAGAGATTATTAATGTAAAGATATTCATACCGAATATTTTAAAAACACCTGCAGTGTGTTTATAACAGACAGCCTATTAAATGTGAGTCAGACATGTAATTTTTCTTAAAACAAAACCACTTGACAACTATTTTAAGGGCTAAAAGAAAATCTCAAACATTTGATTCCAGCATAAAATAAGCATTTTAGTGACTTAGTCTGACATTTGCTGCATGCATCATATTGAATGACATCGGTATTTACCCTGTCTGACCTTATATTCAATTCTGCATAGAGATGCATGCTGGTCAAATGAAAGACATCATTTGCTACAGAGAGTGAGTCAGGTTCTTAAAGGGAAATGGAACGGACCAACCATGCACTTAGCTTGTGCATGAGCTAATAAAAATGATGAAAAAATATGGGTTATTTATGCCATCTAAGAACATACTGTTCTTGGGATATACAGTAATACATACAAATTGTTCCAGTACAGGAGAGGCTAATGTTTCTTTATAGAAACTGCAATGGAACATGCATCTTTTTAATCTTTCATGCATATGCATTTCATCTTTCGTTCAGAGCATGCAAGCGTACTGTATATTAATCATAGCATTTAACCTTTGGGCAATTTGTGTTAAAAGGACATTATTTTCTCTAACAAACAAATGTGAAAAGCTATAAATAGCTGTGCTCCCCCCTTTTAATGGTTTTTTACCCTAGTGCCCTCTCAGCTGCTACTAAACAACTCATAGATGTAGCCTATTATGACAAAGAAACAAGAAACACAATATATGATTAATATAATAATACAGTACATTGAAGACGATATGATGTTATTGCAACATCTATAATGTACTTGTATGTTCTTCACAATGACTTAAGGAGACATTTAATTTAATATGTAATCTTGTACTATAGTAGCCTATGCATGCACAGGAGAGAAATGACAAAAAATAAATAAATAAAATAAAATAGGCCTACTTATACCACTGTGCAGGGTTCAAAAAATCTAAAGGCTTTAAGGGATAATTGTAAATACTGAGGTTTTTAGTGAATTAATATTTTGGCTCTCATTTAAATAATAATAATAATAATAATAATTATTATTATTATTATTATTATTAAAGGATAACAACAATAAGTCTTATTATTTTATATTATTTATTTACTGTAATATTATAAATAGCTCTTTATTTAACCCTTTAGAATATTATATAAACATTTTAAATTCCGTGATTTCTGTTTTTTGCCATGTCATGACTCATGCATTCCCCATGTTCAATATCATTCTATATGAGAAAACACTTTTTGGGTTTGCCCCCCATTGGCAGGAACTGGAGATACAGCAAGGCTATATATAAACGTGCATCTTCCTCTCTGAACTCTAAGACTGTGACAAAACAAAAATATATGCCTATTTTTAAATTATATTTTAAAAAAATCCTTCTATCATTCTGGATAAAGTTACTCCTGTAGGATTTAGGAGGATTTTACATGGTATTCCCCTTTGTTACTTGCGTGCGTTTAAAATCCAGGTAATAAAAACTACAAGTCCCGCAAAGCGATTGTGTGGCCTCTGGTTGGAGGCGATTGTAGCCAATCAAAGCGCTCAGCAGAACTGATGCGATAAGAGCATCTTCCATCATGGCGGTGGTATTCAAGGGATTCCCATTCAACCTGCCGTTTGCATCCATATTGCTGATTCTGCTGCTATGTCTTCAGTCTGGAGGAGGTCAGAAGAAAAAAGAGGTACTGATGCATTCATGAAGCTACCTTTCACGGCACCCAGTGATGCTGATTTCTGTCAAAGTCCTACAGTGTACGTGTCCAACTCTAACATCTATATTACACGGCGGTAGGCACAG
This sequence comes from Megalobrama amblycephala, assembly GCF_018812025.1. Lineage (NCBI taxonomy): Eukaryota > Metazoa > Chordata > Actinopteri > Cypriniformes > Xenocyprididae > Megalobrama > Megalobrama amblycephala. Next base: position 39,807,840 of record NC_063050.1, read on the forward strand.
TTAAATGACCTAGAGACGATTATATCATAGGAAGAACAGGAAGCTGCTCTAATATTAACATATGTATTTTTTGCATGAATGTTCTAGCAGAATCTGCCTCTTGCGTTTTATCCTCGCGGGTGCCCGTTCCGTTGTGATTGTGAACGTAGTCGAGTGCGCGTGTCCGTGTGACGCTGTCCTTATAGTTATAAATAAATAATAAATCTAATCATTCTAATTGAACATTAAACACTTACAATAATTAATATTTGAAAAATTAGGGCTATTTATGTCACATACATGTGTTTTATTCATTCATTAATTTAAATTAACTGCGTTATTTAAAGGTGCCCTAGATTCAAAAATTGAATTTACCTTGGCATAGTTACATAACAAGAGTTCAGTACATGGAAAAGACATACAGTGAGTCTCAAACCCCATTGTTTCCTCCTTCTTATATAAATCTCATTTGTTTAAACGACCTCCGAAGAACAGGCGAATCTCAACATAACACCGACTGTTACGTAACAATTTCATTCTTTATAAATCTCTCCAACAGTGTAGCATTAGCCGTTAGCCATGGAGGACAGCCTCAAATTCACTCAGAATAAAACTTTAACATCCAAATAAATACTTTACTCACATAATTCGAAGCATGCATACAGCGTGCATGACGAACATCTTGTAAAGATCCATTTGAGGGTTATATTAGCTGTGTGAACTTTGTAAATGCGCTGTAATATAGTCGACAGCTCATGTGGCAGGGAGCGCGCGATTTAAGGTGGCAGCGCCGAGTGTAAATCAGTGCATTGTTAATGATGCCCCAAAATAGGCAGTTAAAAAAATTAATTTAAAAAAATCTATGGGGTATTTTGAGCTGAAACTTCACAGACACATTCAGGGGACACCTTAGACTTATATTACATCTTGTGAAAAAGCATTCTTGGGCACCTTTAAAAGCTTGTTTATTTAATGATTTTATTTGGAAATTAATTAATTTGAATGTAAGTCACATGGCTCTTCTAATAGTCCTATAATAATGATAATGGTAATCTACACAACTGAATTAACACTCAAGTTCTTCTATAACATTTATTTATTTATAATAAAATTAATTAACTCTTTACATATTGAGTGACATGGCTCTTGTAATATTCGTAATAGGGAGAGATCGGGGAGTGTTACAACCATACTCTGTAAAAAACAGGGGTCAGTTGTAAACTGTCAGTTTGACAAGTCAGAAAAAATCTGTGGTGATGTCATCAATATCATACACTCCCGTTACACTTTTGAGGTCACAGGAGAAATGGCATGTGACTGTGAGCAACATTGTACATTTTATGACACATTTGTACATTATTTATATATATATACTATATATATATATATATTTATATATATATATATAGTGCCTAGCAATCATTGTATTGTATTGTAGGTACAGTTATTTGACTTGCATAATCTAAAGTAGCATGAATGCAAAGCATAAAATTAAACTAACTTCAAACCCACATGCTAAAACAGTTAGCTAAGTTATGGCTGTTAAGGGTGGGGATAGTTGTAACAGTTCATTAAAAATGTTACAACCAACCCCTTATGATGATTCCAGTTATCAATCACACCCCGTTAAGACACAATTGCGTATTTTTTTGTTGCGTATTGAGGGATTTATGTGGTAAATGTGTTTCCATCATAGTTTATGTGCATGTCTTCTTATTGAATCAAAACATTATCGGCCTCAGTTGAGCACATTCAAATTTTTGTGCACATTTTTTGAATTTATGCGCATCTCTACGTTTCCATCCAGCGTTTTTTATGTGATATCCCAACATTCACATAAAATAGGTAGATGGCAGCATAGCTAGTTACTGGACCCTAAAGTGACAAGAATACTGTACAAACAAACACACACGGCAATTGTTTTTGTGCTAAAGTTTTGTCCAATATGTCATACGCAATACAATACGTTTTTTGTTACTTTAAATTGTTCACTTTATGCAAAACTGATTATTCTTTGTTCTTCAATAACATTCTTGCATAAATTTGGATAGCTAATTTGCTGAAATAAGATCCACACTATCTATTAGCTATCCCCAGCTAGTGTTACAACTCATCCCAGTATAGTGGGGTAGGTTGTAACAACAGAACTCTTTGTGTTTGACATTAACTCTGTGATTGTGTTGTACATGTCCAAGTGAGTTATATTTGTAGCAGACAAATGTGGCTACCATGAATCAAATTTTGGGAGATCTAGCACAAACAACCACTGAATTATCGATGCTCAAACAAAAGGTGTTACTTTCATCCCCGGTGTCCCCCTATTTGATCTATTTGATAAATATTAATTGTTAAATGAACCCAGATTTTCTTTTAACATCTCAAAAACACATTTACATTGAAGTATCAGGTTGATACTTATAATAGTTAATACTTAATATAGATGAATTAAATACTTGTTACTTTTTACCATACGTTAATGTAATAATTCTGAATTGGCATTCAAAGAAAACGCAGTGTTTCTGAATGTCAGGTGAACTGTTAGACAGAGTCTAGACAGTCTCTAGATATTTTCTCTCTTGAGAAAATATAATGTGTATTTGACCTTTTTCCTCTCACCTGCAGCAGAGGAGCAGGGAAATGATCATACTGGGCACAAATCAGGCAAAGTGGTGAAGCAGCAACTTTCCGCTTCTCCCTCCTGCATTTTTAAACTTGTTTCTTCATATTTTCTCTTCCTCTTTTGTCTTTTTCTCCCTCTCTTTCCTGCCCCGATGCTCTCCGGGTGCTGAGAAGGGCAGTATTTTGACTCCCTGTCTTTAAGCCTTCATATATCTGTTAAGGTTTGTGCTGCCCTCTACAAACGAGGGAGGAATATTGAAAATTGGGTAGGGGTGAATTTTTTTTCCCCCCTACTAGCTCAGCTACTCGTTCATTCATCATCACAGCCAAATTTTGTGTGTCTTGTATCTTGGCTTGACTAATGTGAAGAGGTAGAAAAAGATGGTGTAAGCAGTTTTGAGCTGCTTGAGTTGCAGAGTCTTTGTTTGCCTTTGTTTCCCCTTTGAGGTGTGCCTGAGGTGGACTCTTCTTTATAGGATTTAAAGATGACTTGCCGATTTATTTCTTCGCATTTTGTCCACTCTGAGGTCTAAAAACGCGCCGGCGCGTTTTGCAGGTTTTTTTTCACATTGCAGCAAAACAGACTTAAAATACTCTGTCATTTTTTGTCATAGAGACATAAGTAATACATCAATTGGAACTATAGAATATCTCCTTTTATTTGTATACACTCAGAGTAAAAACAAAATGTTGTGCTTTTTGTAAAATAAAGAAAACTAACATGATGCGTGATCTCTCATCTCCCTCTGAACGAAGTCCAATCTGATAGTTCTCAGAAAATGAAGTGTAACTTAGTGAATACTAATCACAAAAAATGCATACTTATGTCTAACAAAACGTTGAAATGTCAGGTTTTAAATCGTGCAAGTCAAATCGAAAACAAACATTCTGTGTTTATGTAATCTGTATGAAAAGAGAGCCATGTCAGAAGTCCGTGATTCAGCTCATTACCCACTAATGCGGCCACACCCACGGAGCCAGCGCTATTCACAGGCAAATTCAGAGACAACACATGCATTCATCATCTCAATCGTGTATTTATTGCCTTGAAAATTGTTTATCTGGATGAAAAAGCCATGGTTAGCGATCTCTGGAAGACATTCAGTAAATTCCTGTTTGTTTTCTTCTATTGATAAGTTTTAAGTGAGTTTTTGTTTCTTTAGCGCCCTCCGGCTGTAGTATGAATTGGTAAACACCATTCATGGAATATCGTCTTCTTCTTAGGTGAATTTGTGGACTAAAATGCACAGAGCGCCCTCCGACTGCAGTATGAATTGCAAACACCAGCGCTCATAGAGATAACAATGAATATTAAATAAAAAATAACTCCTCTGTATAGAAAATTGACATAAACATATGAGAATCCTATATTTCTCCAAATGTGCATGCTTTTAAACTAAAAGCCTATATTCAGACTCTTTGCATCACAGAAATACATTATATTTTAAAGTATAATATAAAACCATTATTTTATATTGTAATAAAATTTTTCTGTATGTTTCATATACCATGATGAGCTTGAGACATCACAGAAGTTTTTTTTCACAGCCTACCTGACTGAAATGCCTCATTAATATGCAAGTCTTTTCAGGTCATTACTATTCAATTCTTTTGTCTTCACAGGTGAGAATGAGCCATTATTCATGGAGATTCACGCCTCCTCGCATACCGTGTTTCTTGGCAAAAAGTGTCTTACAAAAACTAAATCAGTATATTGTTATAAATGAAAGAGTAGGCAGCATAATTTTTACATAATTTTGAAGCAAAAACTCTAGTCTACAACCTTCAATACCCAAAAGTCTTGTGAACACAGATTTAATATACTTTTATTGGCCTTATATCAGTGACTTAAGTTTTTTGTTTTTTCAGTAACTACGCATAAACGTTATTCCTTCAAAAACACAAACATGTACACACATGTTCCTCACATATTATGGTAGCCTAGTTTGTGCTGAATACAGTGTAATGGCACTTGTGTCATTAATATGTTTATGAACAACTGAAAAAAGCACAAATGTCAGGGCATGTCAAAACTTCTCCAGGCCCCAAATCAGCCTCAGACTCCAGAGGGTTAATATTCTTTTTTTTTTTTTTTTTTTTTTTTTTTTTTTCCAGATATTTTGGCATTGGCCACAGTAACTCTGCCTTCCTGGTCAAATAACGTAGTTGTGAATATATTGTGTTAATTTGGTCAATTTATATATAGGTCTCAATTGCTATAATTACATTTTGTTGTATATCTCAGCTTTATAATACGGTTAGTTCCTGTCCTTGATTCTGATTGGTCAATGGCTGTGTTTTATTCACAGTAAAACACGGCTATGACCGCTTCACCCAACGGTTCTGTGTATCACTACACAACACCCTTAGCAACCACTCTAAGCAACGTAAACTGTATGTTCTCAATTGATATTGTTCGTTGAAGCTTACTGTATTATGTACTGTAGAAGAGTGTTGTGAGGAAAAGATCGAGTGAGCGAGTTTATTACCTGCTTTCAGGTTTTCCCGTGACTGACAGCATTAGTCAAAGCATTTGTCAGTTGTGTCTTGTTCTGTGTTCACAACAATTCAGTCTTTTCAGTGTAAAAGTCTTCGCTACTGACTGACACACTCATAAAGACAGTCTTCGCCATCTAATGCCATAATAATGTAACTTCTGTTGCTGTTCATGGTCAGGGACTATTTTTTTCTGGCAGAAGGAAGACTTTTATTGAAAGTTTACTTCATGAAAGTTGCACTGATATAGGGCTGGACAATAATTCAATATCAATATATATCGAGATATAATTTTTTTCGATAACGGTGATATGATTTTTAAACAAATTTCCGGTATTTCGATATATACATTACAGCATCACTGACTTGAGGCGCAGCCGTTAGAAAGAGCAGAACGCGATTGGCTATTTGCGTGATGATGTACACCACAGAGACATGCAGCCACCAGCCTGCCAGTGCTCAACAGTTGTACGCTAAGATCAAACGCGAATGCGGCAAGTTTTACAAAATGAGTACACCTGATGCAAATGCGACGGAACAAGCTTCCACAACTTGATGAAAATATGTGTGCATAACTACACTGTGCTGGTTAATGTTTGGTGCAGGAGAATGTGTGAAATAAATAACTTTAAACACGGATACTTTATTCTGTATGAGCTATGTGTCACGTGGCTAGTGTTATTAAACTCATCGCGGAGCTCCGCGCTGAAACCGAGCATATGCGCGCTTTGCCTGTATATCATAAAAACAATCGTATTTTTCATGTGTTCGTATTCAAACTCCAGTTCTGACCGCATTGCGAGCAAAATACAAACAACACACGTGCTGTGCTGAGGTAAACAGCCTATGGCTTGCGTATTTGAACGCAGCTAGAGCAGGCAGAGGTGAATGAACAGCACTTTTGTGACATTTAAATTCTCCGCTGTAATGCGATCTCATGCGAACATATTTTCCATTTGTGCTGGTAGATTACAGCAAAACAATCCACTTCCGAGAGAAGTGATGCTTCCTCATGCATAATACTGCAATTATAATCTTATGCATACTATAGCGCAGTGATTGGATTAAATGAGCTTTATGTCATGAATATATATGTCGAGATTCGCTCGAAACGGTCTACGTCAGCATGTTCGACCATGCCCATACTTGGGCCGAAAGTACACGATTACGTCAGATTTTGTGATGTTGCTCCGACTCAGCTTTTCAAACAGGAAGACAGAAATCGCTATGAAAAATGCAAAAATAACTATTTTTCACTTATGAATAACATTAATGAGTACCTTTAGTGTTTTCAATGATGTGCAGCCTATACATATCTGTTTACATCTCAAAAAAAGTGTTTTGGGGTTTCATGACCCTTTAAGAATAATAAAATAGTTTAATGTTAAAGATATTAATATTACTAAAGTGAGTGAGTCTTATGTTTATTTTTATGTTTGTATGAAGGCTAAATACAAATAAAATTGAGGTTTTTATTTCTAAAATATTATATAGTTTTATAGGAAGAGATTTCATAGATTTGGCAAATTCATTTTTCAGACGTTTGTAGGTACAGACATCCGTTGTGGCCGTTCTTGGCAGTTTTTCTGAGGCTATTATATAGTTCATATCGATATCGGAATTATATTGTATCGACCGAAATTAAGAATTATATCGTGATATAAATTTTGGCCATATCGTCCAGCCCTACACTGATACATATTTTTGACTTTAATGTTTGTATTGTGTGGTAACCATTTTATAAAAGCAATAAGGTACTCAAGGCTAGTGCTGTATCGTGAATAAGTCACAGATGAAGGGATTGCAGGCAATTTGCGTTGTGCCTAACAACACCCTTCAGCCGTGACTTATTTATGATACAGCACAGCCTCTCGTACCTTATTGCTTACTTACATTTCGACCCTGTTGTCTGGTATCACCATCAATCAACCATGATAATCAACCACTATTGCCAATGTAATCTTTTTTTTTTTTTATATATACTTTTAAATCATAATGTACTGTATAATGTTAAATTCTAGAGTTGTTCATTTTCAATCATGATTTCTTCTTTTTGGGAATAACCACTATATATATATATATATATATATATATATATATATATATATATATATATATATATATATATATATATATATATATATATATATATATATATATATATAATATATGTGTGTGTGTGTTTATAAAAAAAAATCAATATAACCCAAAATAGGTTTCTCCTATGACTGTGTCCAACACTTGTTTGGTTTGTTTACTTTAGCAGCTGCTCTTAAATCAAATTCCCATAGGCTATGTTGAATCATTCAATGAGTCAAATGAATATTTGTGAAAGTTATTTTTGTCTGGATGTCATGCTCTGTTTGGTGTTACAGCATTCATGGTGGTTTTGCTTATGTATGGTAGATTTAGTGGTTTTGCATTTTTTTATTTTTTTTTTTTGTAGCAACAATTACCTGTGTTAAGAGACCCTTAATAATTCCTAACTATTTCTAGCCAATGCAGTTGTTACAAAATGTAATATAAGTAATATGTTTCTTTGTGATGTTTTCAGGTTAGGCTGTAGGTTAAATTCATTTATTACATTTATTGTAAATCACTACAGGTTGGTAAGATTGTTTTATTTTTTTTTAATAAGAAGTCTCTTATGCTCACCAAGTATGTCTTTATGTGTTAAAAAATACATTAAAAACCGAATTATTGAGAAATATTAATACAATAAAATAACTGTTTAGTAATTTAATATATTTTAAAATATAATTTATTTCTGTGATGGCAAAGCTGAATTGTCTGCATTATTACTCCAGTCTTCAGTGTCACATGACCCTTCAGAAATCATTCTGATATGCTGATTTGCTGCTTAAGGAACATTTCTTATGACTTTTATGTTGGGAAACTTTTGAGCTGTAGTGTATATATTTGTATTTGTATATTGGTATAAATTAAGTTAGAATAAAATAATTTCATAAATAAGATTAATTTACAGTAGCTATTGACAATAATTAGGTATAATTTAGATGAAAAGCTGCATGTTTAGTTTATTATAATGCTTGTTTATTGTTATGACAACAGTAGTTGATAATTATTTATAATTAGGTTAATATCTTCGCTAAATAGAATTTATATACTGCACAGAAATCAGTCAGTATTATTAAAACGGGTAAGCACTGTTTGAAGAATTAAAGAAAAAAAAAATGGATTCTGATTATCTGCTCGCAGTATCGCACTAATCAGACTTTTGGCTTAAATATAAATGGCACACTCAAAAAAATGGTTCAATGGGGTTCTATATAGAATCCTAGGGTTCTTGACTCAATTTTAAAGAACTCCTTATGCCAAAAAGGTTCTGTATAAGGAGAAATGTCTTAAATGATTGCATAATACTTTCATGTTTTATTTTGTTTCATTTGATAAAGTATGATTACAAGCTATTTAATTCATAAAATGTATTTGAAATAAAAAAATGTATTAAAATCAAAATGAATTCATTAGTGGTGTCAATCGATTAAAAAAATAACTAAATTAATCACACATTTTGTCTGATTAATCACGATTAATCGCAATTAAAAACACTTACGTTTTTTAATATTTTATAATATAATAATTTCACAGTTATTCTCCCAATTAATATAAAAACAACATAAAGACAATATATTTTAAATACTTGTTTAATGGCATTTTTTATGAATGACGGCCAGTATCACTGATACTAATACTGGTACTGATGTCTCAATGAAAATGATTTCCTGTCTAACAGGTAGGAAATATACAGAAATTGAATAAAGTTATCAAACAGTCTGCACTGCATAAATTATCAATTAAATATAGATGAATCCTTATTAAAGCTACAAAAGTTCTTTAGTCAAGAGCAGTGAGTAATTTTCTCTGTTACCTTTGTTCTTTGATTAACATAAATGACAGAGAGAAGTAGTGGCTGCTGTCACTTCAAAATCTGCCGCTGCTGCACATGACACGGATCTCACATGCGTTTCATTTTCTCACAACTCTTTACATTAATTAAAGACTTTTTCCCAGAACGCCTACTGCACCTTTATTTAACTCATTTAAAGGGTTATTTCACCCAAAAATGAAAATTCTGTCATTAATTACTTACCCTCATGCCGTTCCACACCCGTAAGACCTTCATTAATCTTCAGAACACAAATTAAGATATTTTAGTTGAAATCCGATGGCTCCGATGGCAGAATTTTCATTTTTGGGTGAACTAACCCTTTAAGACTGCTCTTATGAGGATACATGGCAAAACGGACAATTTGGTATAATTCTGTATGTTATTGTTCATTCAAGCGCCAAAGAGAACTCGATACTGGTGCGTGTCTTTCTGTGCGCTGTGTGCATCAAGACATGCACTCTTTTGTCTTATTGTGCTTGAATGGTTTAAAAGCATTTGCATGAATAAGGATGACAGAAAAAAACAGATGCTGCGTTAATTACGTTAAATATTAACGCGTTAAACTGAAAAAAAATTAATTGCATGTGTTAACACTTTAACATTGACAGTACTAGAATTAATTAAAACTAAATCCATAAAATGATCCAATGATGGTAACAAGGTGGTAAAAGGTTCTATATATGTAGCACCTGACAGAACCTTTTTTTCCTAAGAGTGCAGTATCAGCTAATACGGATTTGGTCACTGATATATTCTGCAGTTAGTTCTGCTACTTTTTCTCTATTGGACTTGCGGGATCCTCTGCTGTCTCTATTCCTCATATCTCTGGTACAACATTTCATGTAATATCTGCCGCAGGAATACTGTCCGGGCCCATGATCGCTCCATCCTGACTCTAGCAGCTGGAGCTGAAGAGCAGTGTGATCCCCTCTCCCTTCAGCTCTCAAACTGCAGCTCGACTCATTACTGCTCCGACTGGCACTGGGGCAAAAGGCTTGAAAGAGTTTATGTTCTGAAACAACTGAAATGTTTGAAGTCTTGAAGCCTCCCTCTCGCTGGGGTGAACAGTGCGAAGAGGGCCACCCTGCTGAGTGTTTGATGAAGGCAGTTTAATTCTAAAAGCTCAGAGGCATAATGATGCATACGTGTAGTCATCCATAGATAGGAAAAGCGCGTCATGCTGCTCTGCCTTTCTCATTCTTTCCTCTTTTCTCTGTTTCTTCTCGTTCTCGCTAACTTTTTTTTCCTCTCCCTATCGTGATGGACTGCTCTCGTGAAGCATTGATCTCTTGGATTGGAAACACGGTTTCAGTGCGCCGACCTGCATATATATACATTTCCATAATGAGTCTCAAGACTCAGCAAGATTCTAATTCTAAATACATCACGGCTCACTGCAAATTAATCTCTTTGAAATGATGATGTCTCCAGAGCATCAGGAGGTAGTTTTACATTATTTTTTTTAATTTTTTTATTTGTGGCCACTGTTATTGAAAGGGACACTAGAGGCAAAGTAGAGGAAAAGATTGGCTGAAGAGGAATGGATAAAATTATTGAGTTGGACTCGTACTCGTGTTGCCAGATTGAGCACTATGGCTCAACATATCAAAGGTCACAGCTCTGACATCATTTCCTGCTGAAGAATGATTGCATTCAAACAGGTTGTCAAATCCTGGGTAACATAATCCTTGCTGCCCTATTTATTTTTTTTTTTTTTTTTTTAAAGGTGCACTTTTAATTCATTAAGTTTAGCTAATTTTATGTTTAATTCAATGTGTTACTTGTCATTTCTTTTTGCAGTAGTACAAACAGTACTTTTTTTGTAAAATTTACTAGCAATTTCCATGTGAAAATTGTTTCATAGTAAATCCTACACCAAATGTTATTCAGTATACATGGAGTGGGTTGTGTCATGTGCTGCCATTTTGAGGTCACATGACCAGCTGAAAAACTAATTTTTTATCGATTTGAGGAGCTGAGAAGCCTTGTTTCCACTGAAATTCCCCGTAACAATTTGTCACAGGAACTTTTTTTCCCCCAGACCTGTTGCTGTCTGCATTTCCATCGTGGTCTAAAGTACTGTGAAGATTAGGCAAATAGTCCGGTGATGTAGGACTGTGCGCGACTTTCCAGTTGCCACTGGATCTCGTCCTCTGCATATAAGTTTAATAAAGCCTGAACCTCGTTGTCGGTCCATCTGTCATAATTTTTAAACTCCATTGTTGATTCGAATAGCAAACAACTCTTATTTCAGGCACTGCAAAAGATTTTTAAAAATGGTGGTTGAAATAAAATGCTGCGTGAAGTCAACCATTCAAAATTCTGTGTGAACCAATCAGCATGTTCAGCACCCAAGTCCCACCCCCAAGAGTTCCTGAACTTTGAAAAAGTACTACCTCATGAGCAGGGACTTTCTGAGGGGGACATTTGTACCTGGAACTTCATTTAAACCCTGATCCCTGCGGTCAAAAGACGCCAAGTACCACCCCAAAGTCCCTAGTTCCTGGGAAAAATGCCCTGCGGTAGAAACGTGGATTTAGTCTAGCATTTGTTGTCAAGTCATAGCCAGTTCTGCTATTCTAATGATGGACAAAACACATGTCCAAAATTCTCAGAAATTCGCTGGTCAAAAACCTCATAATTCCATTTGAAGTTTGGTTTTGGTAATATGTTAACAATATAATGACACATGCAAGTGTCTGACTACTGTATAAAGCCTCAATATCAACTTTGACATTGCAGTTTTTAATTATTTAAAAAAAAAAAACACCCCTGGTTTCACATACAAGGCTTAAGCTAGTCCTAGACTAAAATGCATGTTTGAGCTGTTTTAACTGAAAGCAACTTGCACTGACATATCTTAAAATAGGTCAGAGCATTGTTTTGTCTCAAGATGTACACCATTAATGTTTTTTTCTCTCTGGTATGTTTATAAAAGCTACTTAAATACCCTAATTGAACTAAGGCCTAATCCTGGCTTAGCCTAAACCTTGTCTGTGATACCGGGCCTCAGTGTTTTCTCTATTTCTTGGAAAGTAGTGCTTTTGGAGATACAAGGTTTTGCCTGACAGTGACAATATATTAATCATGGCTGACTGCTAATGGTGCATTTCTACAACAGCATCTGTATCTGAAAACATTTGCGTTTGCATAATGTGACATCCACACCATTAGGTGTCAGTGTAAGTCCAACATGAATGCTAGTATCTGTCAGTGACAGTGTAAGAGAAAAAAAAGTGCAGAATATCCTATTTCTCTGAAAAATAACAATTTTTTTTGTAAAAACAATGACAATTTTTGCAGTTGCGTTTGTTCTGCTGTTGATGCAGATTGTAAATGCTTCACCATTAACTTATTACAACAAAGCTTTTCATGCAGACTTTCAGTATTATCTCTACTTAACAGATATAGAACACTGGGTAAAAGCACAAAAGAGCGTGAACCCGTCACACATGTGCACGGCTGTCGCTCCCATGCCTGACTAGAGTGACAGCGAGTCGTGTTTAAGGCCCAGTATAGTGGATTTGCGAAATGATTTGTATTGTGCTTGAGAAGCATTACCAAAATGATTCTCCATGCCATCCAGACAAACGCAGGGCCCCAGCCGCTGGGAGGCTGTGATATATCAACATTAGACCCAGAGCCATTCCACATGCATTGCTTATAAAAATCATTCTGAATATTGAACAACTCAAGGTTGGCCTAGCCCTACAGACCCCGCATTCTTTTCTTCAACAGGCCATGCTAGCGTGGTCTGTTCTTTCACTTTGTTTTAAAATGCAAAATAAGGCTTTAAAAGATAAATAAACAAAAAAGAGCCATGAATATTTAGCAGACCCCGGGCCCCCTCTGGTCTCCACTCATGTCAGATCCAGGTCTGGCTCTGTAATTCCATTTCCCTTGTACGTTTTATTTAATATTCAAGAGATTTGTTGGCCATTTGTAACAAGTGCATTGATATTCTTCCCTTCTCACCATGGGAAATGGAAAAAAAATTGCACTAGCGGACAAGCGGTGTGTGTTCAATGCACTGCAATGTATAAATCATAAAAGTACACAGTATATAGGCAACACTGTAATTGTATTTTGTTAAAATTACAGTAAAAGTGGGCAGCTGTTGTGTGAACTTTACCATAAATATGCTTTCACAATTTTTCATTATCGGATAAATTTTAGAAACAATTCTATTTTCAGAAACAATGCTATTTAAACAAAATAGTTCTCTCAAAATGACAATTCTATCATCATTCAAATGTTGTTTCAAACCTGCGTGACTTACTTCTGTGGAACACAAATAGTGCATCCTGGAAAATCTTTTTAGTGTTATAAAAGTGAATGAGGACTTAAATTTGGGTCTGTTCCTCACACAATGACTGTCGTATGGCTTCAGAAGACTTGGAATATAGAGCATTAGTTGTATGCACAACCATTGTCACTTTTATATTATTTTTAGGGCTGTTAAGTGATTTAATTAATTAATTATTATTATTATTTTTTTTTAATCTAATGACATGATGTGCCTATTAATTGCAAATTAATCACACATCAATATTGGCTGAGAAATTACCCCCCAAAATATAATTTAAAGCCATTATTGTGTTAGATGAGAAAAATAGACATTACAAAAAGTAGCTTTGATTCAACATATAATTTATTACACATGAACTTTTAAGGCTACAACGTGGCCATAAGATTTTTTTTTTTTTTTTTTTTCTTCCAGAAGCTGCCTCTGAAGTGGTATTAAGGTATATTTACACAGACTGTTTAATGAAGCTCAGAGGTGGCATGAATATGAAAGAAAAAATAAAATGATACCCTAAATATGAAACTAAAACAGCCCTATAGGTGGTGGCAAAGTCACTGTCTTAATGAGTGAGTCATTCATTCAACTGATTCATTCAAATGGCTGATTCATTCAGGAATGAAGCAAGTGGTCGTCTAGTGGGTCATTGAATCATTGGCTCACTCGACTGGTTAAAAACCACGGATTCATTCAGTAATTTTGGAACTATTTTCATTGGTGAAATTGAGAAAAATGGACAGTATTGACAATAGTGTGTCTAAAATGTAACACAATATTAACTTCTTGTTTATTGAACTGTTGTATAAAATATAATTTTTGCAGTTGTGCAGATATTAGGGGATAAACAGCACTCTTGCTCATGTGAAATTTCTAAACTACATCATATGATATAAATAGAAGACAAACCCATACAGGGGCATTTTGCCCTCATATCTTGAATTTTAGTGGCATTTTAACTGCATTCTAAAAGGCTTCATCATGTAGTAAGTCGTTGCCCTGCATCATGTTCGTAACAAAATCGCATGCAATGTAAGATTACAAGTCTAGGGCGGGGTGGAGTGCGTTAATAAGCTTTAATAACACATTATTTTTCATAATCAATCACACCAATTGAACATGTTAAGTCAACAGCCCTAATTGTTTTGCGTCCTTTTTGAAAGTTAAAGACTTTAGTTCCCATTCATTCCTTTCAAGTTTTTTGTATTCCATGGAGGAAAGAAACAACATTATTAACCTTTTTTTTTTTTTGAGTGAACTGAATTCTTTCATGTTTTACATTACAAATTTTACATTAAAACATACATTTTAAAAATATAAATTATATATTTAACATTTAAAATCAAATGTATTTTACCAGATATGGTTCACAACATGCAGTTTCTAAATTAACTGGATCTTTTTCCATTAATGTTATCCATGTTTTTTTTATATATATACAGTACAGTCCAAAAGTTTGGAACCACTAAGATTTTTAATGTTTTTAAAAGAAGTTTCGTCTGCTCACCAAGGCTACATTTATTTAATTAAAAATACAGTAAAAAACAGTAATATTGTGAAATATTATTACAATTTAAAATAACTGTTTTCTATTTGAATATATTTCACAAAGTAATTTATTCCTGTGATGGCAAAGCTGAATTTTCAGCATCATTACTCCAGTCTTCAGTGTCACATGATCCTTCAGAAATCATTCTAATATGATGATCTGCTGCTCAAGAAACATTTAATGTGTACAATTGTACAAAATATTTGTGTACAATATTTTTTTTTCAGGATTATTTGATGAATAGAAAGTTCAAAAGAACAGTGTTTATCTGAAATCTAATCTTTTGTAACATTATACATGTCTTTACTGCCGCTTTTGATTGATTTAATGCATCCTTGCTGAATAAAAGTATTCATTTCTTTAATTTCTTTTCAAAAAAATAAAAATAAAAATAAAAATTGTTACTGACCCCAAACTTTTGAACGGTAGTGTATAATGCTAGAGAAGCTTTGTATTTTAGATAAATGCTGTTCTTTTGAACTTTCTATTCATCAAGGAATCCTGAAAAAAAAAAAAAAAAAGTACACAACTGTTTTCAACATTGAAAATAATCATAAATGTTTATTGAGCAGCAAATCAGCATATTAGAATGATTTCTGAAGGATCATGTGACACTGAAGACTGGAGTAACGATGCTGAAAATTCAGCTTTGCATCACAGGAATAAATTACTTTGTCAAATATATTTAAATAGTACACAGTTATTTTAAATTGTAATAATATTTCACAATATTACTGTTTTTTTACTGTATTTTTAATTAAATAAATGTAGCCTTGGTGAGCAGATGAAACTTCTTTTAAAAACATTAAAAATCTTAGTGGTTCCAAACTTTTGGACTGTACTGTATATACTACCATAATAGTTTCAGATCAAAATATATGACAAGTTAATTTTATTTATGAATTTGTACGTGTTTCACTATTAGCAGTCCTGTTGAATGAATGATAATAGCCTGTGTGGCAGAGCTGTCTGTTTGATGGATGCTTTGTGTTCCTGAGACGTCGCCCTGCCCACTTTCTGACATTTTGGTCAAAAATTGGGCATAATCAGAGGGCAGTTATTTTTGAAGCCGGGGGAAGGGGGAGGGTACATGAGATTGACCTCTAGGAAGTCAGACGTGCTCTATCATTATCTTTTTTTTTGCCACTTTTACTTCAGCTTTTTAGGCTTTTTTGTTAGACTTTAAACTCCACACTAGTTTATTTCCCACAGATTCTTCCATTTTCTGACTTTCCCCATGTGTTTTTCATCCTAAGCTCTCTGGGTTATGTGGTATCTCTGTTAACCTGCGTGTCATGCTGTGTGCTCTGACCCAATGTCTTTCGTTCAAACTCCTGGTGTTCACTGAGCCCAAAAGAGATCAAGAACTGTAGACCACTGACTTGGTGCTAAACACAAAGACATCAGAAGAAAAATCACCACCTGTGTTTTTTTGCAAACGTCATGTTGTCTTTCTTTGAAATATGGTATGAGGTAACAACTTCCAATTCATTTTCCCTTGCTCTTCCATTTCTCCAAATCCTGTGTACCCTCCATCCGTCCACCATAGCTTGTGACATCTTCGATTGTCCTTTATCAGTGCTGTCATAGCAGTCGTCATCACAGCGTGGCGGTGGATGATCCGACAGAGATGCTTTAGGCAGGAGGCCGGCGTGGACGAGTCAGCCTGTCGAACTGGATAACGCATGCAGCCTTATCAGCGCTGTGCCAGCCGTCCATGGCAAAGCCTTAAACATGCATTAAAGGGTGTATCAGAGAGAGTCGTTCATTAGGGAGAGTAGTGACAGGGGAGGAGAGAAAACGAGAATCTCTCCAACGCATCTCTCCACCTGTCTTTCTTTTCTACATTCTCATCACTGTTTTGCTCTTCGTCAGCCTCTCTATTTTTGTCACATTAAGGCCGATGTTTCGCTTCTGTGACGGTATCATTTTGTGGTTTTATCAGTATTCGCGATATGTTTTAGTGAAGGACCCAAAAGGTGCTGTGATGTGACTGGTTGCTCTGTTGCATTTTAAAGGCAACCGCTTCACCATGTTACACAGGGCAAGGAGAAAGAGAGAAATCAGGTGCTTGGATGCCATGGAAAAAAAAAATGTTTTGGCTTTCAAACTAAGCTAAGCTAAGATATGCCAATCAGTAGCATGTTTTCATCCTCGTTTTTTACGTGCATTTTGGGATATCGCACTTCTCTTAGTGATATTTAGCGGCAGTTTATCAGGAAGTGATGATTTTGTTCTCTTCAACTCACTGGATGGAAATATTGCTTTATTCGCAAATTTTTTATGCGATATTCCAAATTTGCACAAAAGTTAAATTCGCAACTTTGGATGAAAACATAGCTACCGTTGCCCTAATATAGCAGTGTTTCCTCCATCTATTTTCAGTGGTGGAGCTCAATCGATATCACCACTGCTGAATCGCACCACTCAAGTTTTAATGCGAGTTTGCAGTCTGAATTATGTGTGCTTAGATGAGAACACAGTGTATTGCAAAATAATGGCCAAAAAACATGTCCTTTTTATTGAGTAGTCTTCACATAAAGCAAACATAGCCTATAGCATAAGTGAAGTCTGATTCATAAACAAATGATTTGTATGAACTGATCCTTTTTAATGAATCAAAAATAGCAGTGTGAGAAGTGTATTCTGATTCATAAGCAAATTACTCTTATTAGTGGTTATTTTAATTAACTGCTTGAAATGACAAATTACTGATACTATATTGAGTCAGTCTGATGAATTTGTCACTGAATTAACATCATTGAATACATCAGAGTGGATACTGATTCAACATCTTTTGATGCTGCCTGGAATCATAACCAACCACCATCCTTTTGGCTATAGGAGGATTGGTCACCTGACTGAGCCTGGTTACCCAGGTTTTTTCCTCTTTTCTCCATTTCTCTCACTGATGGAGTTTAGTATCACTGTATCACTGTCACGACACTTACTATTCAGCAATATTATTGATTTGACTTTACTGAGACTATTGAGAAAAGCTGTTTTGTAGCTGTTCATATCTTTACACAGTTATTGAATAGAATTGAATCAACACTGAACTGACCTCAGCTGATCAATGAAACTATTTTCTTTTTAGATCTCCTTTACAGCAGAATTGAACTCTTTTTTTTATCATTGAATCATTATTTTCCTGTTTATCCCTGTAAAGCTGCTTTGAAATAGTCTTTACTGTATAAAGCACTATATAAAAAAAGTTGACTGACTGAACTGAAAAGTTCTTGTTCTTATTCTTTTCAGTGATGACCATCTTGAAATGAAGCAACTTTTGAGAAACTCAAATCAGCATAATTATTGGATGTTCATATGAGTATGTGTAGCTAATTGATTCATATTTACAAAATATTTTTTGTAATGAATAATATAGACAGACAGACACTGCTGGGTTCAGTAAAAAGAGTATTAAGAAATCAATACTTACATTCAGCAATGAAGGATTAAATTGATCAAAATTTACTGTAAAGTGTTTATATATATATATATATATATATATATATATATATATATATATATATATATATATATATATATATATATATATATATATATTTAAAAAAAAAATGCAGTTCTTTTGAACTTTCTGCTCAAAGTATCATTTAGAATTGTAATATTTCACAATATTACTGTTTTTATAGTAATTTTTGTATATAACAAAATGCAGTTTTGGTGGGCATAAGATACTTCTTTCAAAAATCATCTCCCAAACTTTTGAAGGGTATTGTGTGTGTGTATATATAGTGGGTACGGAAAGTATTCAGACCCCCTTAAATTTTTCACTCTTTGTTATATTGCAGCCATTTGCTAAAATCATTTAAGTTAATTTTTTTCCTCATTAATGTACACACAGCACCCCATATTGACAGAAAAACAAAGCATTGTTGACATTTTTGCAGATTTATTAACAAAGAAAAACTGAAATATCACATGGTCCTAAGTATTCAGACCCTTTGCTCAGTATTTAGTAGAAGCACCCTTTTGATCTAATACAGCCATGAGTCTTTTTGGGAAAGATGCAACAAGTTTTTCACACCTGGATTTGGGGATCCTCTGCCATTCCTCCTTGCAGATCCTGTCCAGTTCTGTCAGGTTGGATGGTAAACGTTGGTGTAAATTTTTAGGTCTCTCCAGAGATGCTCAATTGGGTTTAAGTCAGGGCTCTGGCTGGGCCATTCAAGAACAGTCACAGAGTTGTTGTAAAGCCACTCCTTCGTTATTTTAGCTGTGTGCTTAGGGTCATTGTCTTGTTGGAAGGTAAACCTTCGGCCCAGTCTGAGGTCCTGAGCACTCTCGATTGCAACCAGTCGTCCGAGTACCTGCAGCTGAAAAACACCCCCACAGCATGATGCTGCCACCACCATGCTTCACTGTTGGGACTGTATTGGACAGGTGATGAGCAGTGCCTGGTTTTCTCCACACATACCGCTTAGAATTAAGGCCAAAATGTTCTATCTTGGTCTCATCAGACCAGAGAATCTTATTTCTCACCGTCTTTGCAAACTCCATGCGGGCTTTCATGTGTCTTGCACTGAGGAGAGGCTTCCGTCGGGCCACTCTGCCATAAAGCCCCGACTGGTGGAGGGCTGCAGTGATGGTTGACTTTCTACAACTTTCTCCCATCTCCCGACTGCATCTCTGGAGCTCAGCCACAGTGATCTTTGGGTTCTACTTCACCTCTCTCACCAAGGCTCTTCTCCCCCGATAGCTCAGTTTGGCCAGACGGCCAGCTCTAGGAAGGGTTCTGGTCGTCCCAAACGTCTTTCATTTAAGGATTATGGAGGCCACTGTGCTCTTAGGAACCTTAAGTGCAGCAGAAATTTTTTTTGTAACCATGGCCAGATCTGTGCCTTGCCACAATTCTGTCTCTCAGCTCTTCAGGCAGTTCCTTTGACCTCATGATTCTCATTTGCTCTGACATGCACTGTGAGCTGTAAGGTCTTATATAGACAGGTGTGTGGCTTTCCTAATCAAGTCCAATCAGTATAATCGAACACAGCTGGACTCAAATGAAGGTGTAGAACCATCTCAAGGATGATCAGAAGAAATGGACAGCACCTGAGTTAAATATATGAGTGTCACAGCAAAGCGTCTGGATACTTAGGACCATGTGATATATTTAAGTTTTTCTTTTTTAATAAATCTGCAAAAATATATATACTGTATATATAAATTATTTTTAATTTTACATATATTGAGTCTCTTTTATTACATTACAGTGAGTTACATTTTTTTTTTTCATACATACTCTTGTATACAAGAGTGCTGGGCTTTAGCTTTTAAACCCTTTTGGAAAAGTTTGTCTTTAAATTCATCCCCTCTAAAGAGCCTTACACATGCAGTTGGACCTCTTTGTCTGGTGAATTTCAGCTTATATTGAGCTTCTTTATTATTCTGTTCCTAGGGATTGTTTGTGAAATGTCTTTTTCATTAAGTTGTAAGCACTTGGTGCCTATCAAAGACTTAATCCCATCTCGAGATCTAATATCGCTTCACTCATGGCCATCGTGTTCATTTCCCAGTCAGCATCTAATTGACAGCAAAATTAGATCCACGTTTCTCTCTCACTCTGAAAATGGAGAATGGAAAAAGAACAGCATTTAAGAAAAAGAGAATAAGACGCCAAAACCCCAAATTGAGCTGCTTTGTCTTCTAATACACTCAGGCCTGAGCCAAATCCTGAAGTAAATTATCCTCAATAATTAGTAATGATAATCCTGAGGAAAGCCTGAGGAAAGTCTTTTGTTGTTGTGGAGAACAGCCTGTTATTATTGCAACTTACTGCTCCACTTTTAGTGGGTGTCAGAAGAAGTCTCAAAGGCTACATTCATTCAGTCATTATCTGGGAATTTACTAACAGATTTAGACTTTAAAATTGTCCTGTGTATAAAACAAGAGACAGTAGCAGTTTGAATAATGTCTGTATGGACAGGTGAGTGATTCATTGTACAAGTGTGCAATCCCATTGTACATACTTATTGTGTTTTACTGTGGTAGTAACAATCCTCAATCAATATTCCAGAGGGAAACAGAGTATTCACAACTATGTCATTAAATCAGATGTACAGTACTGTTCAAAAGTTTGGAGTCAGTAAGATTTTTAAAAATGATTTTAAGAAGTAGGCCTATCTTGTCACCAGGGCTGCATTTATTTGATCAAAAATACAGCAAAACAGTAATATTGTAAAATATTATTTCAATTTAAAATAACTGTTTTCCATTTAATATATTTAATGTTTTTTTTTTCCTGATGAAAAAGCAGCCATTACTTCAGTGTCACATGATTCTTCAGAAATCATTCTAATATGCTGATTTGGTGTTTAGGTAACATTTCTTTTTATTGTGTTGAACAGTTGTGCTGCTTAATTTTTTTTTTTTATTATCCTGATTAATTTTTTCAGGATTCTTTGATGAATAGGCAGTTCTAAAGAACAGCATTTTTAAAATAGATATCTTTTTGTAACATCTAAATGTCTTTACTATCACTTTTGATCAATTTAATGTGTTCTTGCTGAATTAAAGTATTTATTTCTTTCAAAGAGAGAGAGAGAGAGAGAGAGAGAGAGAGAGAGAGAGAGAGAGAGAGAGAGAGAGAAAGAATCTTACTGACCCCAAACTTTTGAACGGCAATGTATTATTCAGGTAAATTCAGGTAGCTTTGTCAATTATTTAACTCATTTACGTCACAAGATTTTGCTCTGCACAACACTTGCTCTGAGTAAATTAACCATAGAACAAGACGGATTAACTGTTGGCCATACTATATTTGACACATTTCTTAAAGTTGGCATGAAACAGAAGTTGTGGTAGTATTTTATTCCCTGTTGTAACAAATATTGGAGTTAAAATGGGTTCTCGAACAAGAAAAAATGTAGGACGGGACTTGATTTTGTCATTGATTGGATCGTGGTTTGCTATTGCTATTAAAGGATAAAAAAAAAAAATCTAAATTGTTCAGTTTCGGGCAAGTCCTGCTGCTTTCCCCAATCAGATACAGTACGTAGCCCTGTATCATATGTACATCAATGAAAAAAATCAAGGCAATCACGTTCAATTAAGACCACCCACAATCGTGGTCCTAAACTGTCCTCCATACATGAAATATCAAAAGTGAAGTTTTAAGCTCAGAGTTGCATTCGCAAAATGCTGAATATAAGCATTAGTCTTGGATGCACTTGCCGGTGTAGACTCAGGTCTTTCATGATTGGTTTGTGGATGGATCGGCAGACTAGCTGCTGTCTGACATCTCACTTCCATCAAACACTTGCTGTATCAGCAAGCCCCACCTGCTCCCCGTGGTTAGCTCCATGCCACCTTCCAGCTTTCTGTTTATTAAACTAAAGCGCTGTTTGATTTTGTTATAAACACAGCATAATAAAAGCAACCGTGTGACTTTATTGCATTATTCTCCTAGCAGTAATATTGCCTGCTCTTGCTGTTAGAGAATGTATTCAAGTCGTCACCTTTATTTTTATAGCACTTTATACAATGAAGATTGTTTCAAAGCAACTTCACAGTACTAAACATTAAAATAATGATCAATGCTGCAAAATTCATCAAATATGCGACAAATTCAAATTCTGCTGTAAAACAACTCTGCAGAAGGCAATAGTCATTATTCAGCTTAAGTCAGTTCAGTGTTGATTCATTTCAGTTCAGTAACTGTGTAAAGATGCTGAAATGTACAATATTGACATATTGGCAACATTTAAACAAACATTTTTACAGCTGAAAAACGTTAAATATTTATGAATCTTTTATATCATAAAGATATTTGTATAATTACCCGTTTACCATTTTATAGATAAATGTTAGATCCCTAAACCCTACCCCAAGGCTAAACATAAACATTTTATAGAGAATATAAAAAGAACATAACAGACAGAAATGTAGGAAATTGACAATTTTAGTAACAATATAACATTAAAAAGATATTTTGAGGCACTAATCCCACTATTACCTCTAATCTTGTAATTAATGTAAGAAAATAGAGGAAATGATTTTTGATTTCAGATCAGTGGGCAACCACTCACCTATTGTGATTAACAATGAGCCTATTAGACAGGTTGCTTCATACAAATATTTAGGTTTGCTTATTGATGATAAACTTTCATTGGAAGTGCATGTGGATAATCTGTGCCGAAAGGTGCAACAAAAAATGTACTTTTTACGGAGGCTTAGACTTTTTGATGTCACTCGGAATGTTATGTTGTTGTTTTATCATTCCTGTATTGAATCCATCTTATTGTATGGCATAGTCGCCTGGTTTGGTAATCTGACAGTTACCTTTAGATGACAATTGAATCGGCTGGTGCATATGGCAATGAAGGTGGTTGGTTTGGGGGTTTACCCCAATCTTCAATCCATATTCAACAAAATTGCTTTTAAACAGGCTAGGAAAATGACTCTGGACCCATCTCATGTACTTTATTCTGAGTTTGAATTACTTCCATCTGGTCGACGGTTCCGCACTGAAAGGTTTAGAAACAACCGCTACAGGAATTCTTTTGTTCCTCTGGCTACAAGGCTGTTGAATTCAAATTCAAAGGACATGATTGTGTGATTGTTATTTATGTGGGTGTTTTGTTGTGCAGCTTTACCTGTATTGCCCAAGACAATTTTCCCTTAACAGGGACAAATAAAGTATAAAGTAAAGTAAAGTAAATCATATATAGCCATTTCTTAAAAATATGTAGTATAAAGAAAAACAGACAGACAGGTGTAATGACAATTTATTTATTGCAAAAATGTCAAAAGTGGTACCAAAAGTAGTCCAAATGACGATGTGTTGCAGTCTTTGAAGGCGCGCATTTCTCATTCAAATGCACGTCACCCAAAACATTGCAATGCATTTGTGACGAAGCAGGCTAGAGCCAATGAGTATTTGATATTACTGCCGTAAAACGTGTCATACGTGACCCTGGACAACAAAACCAGTCATAAGTAGCACGGGTATATTTGTAGCAATAGCCAACAATACATTGTATGGGTCAAAATTATAGATTTTTCTTTTATGCCAAAAATCAGTAGGATATTAAGTAAGGATCATGTTCCATGAAGATATTTTGTAATTTTCCAACCGTATATATATCAAAAAATGATTTTTGTGAGTGGATATGCATTGCTGAGAACTTTACTTTAAAGGCGATTTTGATTTTTTTTTTTTTTTTTTTTTTTTTTGCACCCTCAGATTCCAGATGTTCAAATAGTTGTATCTTGGCCAAATATTGTCCTATCCTAACAAACCATACATCAATGGAAAGCTTATTTACTGCTTTCAGATGATGTATAAATCTCAAATTCAAAAAATTTACCTTTATGACTGGTTTTGTGGTCCTGGATCACATATGATACAGCTTCTTGAGGCGGCATTTTTTTTAAAATTCCTAACGAGTGCAGGATTTGACATTTACGATTGCTGCTGAGAATGGAGATAAAGATCGTTGAATAAAGGCTTGAATTTGGATCTGTTCTTTGCAATCGTACGGATTCTTAAGATTTGGATTACAGTGAACGAATGAAATATTATTTATTTTAAGGTCTTAAAGTGTGGTCTTACTTAACATTATGTAATCCTTTGAAACAAGTTTGCAGCAAAAGTCACGAACAGAGCGAAATGTTATTTCATGTTAAGTAGATAAGTAAACTGCATTTAATAAATGCGACTGAAAATGTATATTATTTATGTGAAAATATCATACAATCATGCAGCCCAGGCTCATTAGAAAAACGTACCCGTGTCAACATTTTTGCAAAACACAAAATACGTTGTGTTGTGCACGTTTCGCGACAGTTTCAAAGTGAAATGTCCAGTGAGTGGCGAGTGTGTTTAGTACAGATGTACAGATGAACATGAATATGGCAACGTTTTATTATATTGGAGTTTGTACGAATCACCGCAGTTCTGAATTGAAATGTCTGGTGAGTGGCGCTAAAAGCTTAATGCTCTATCACGTTTAATAACGTACACCTACACTAAACCCTAAACCTACCCGATAGTGTTAACAAAAGCAAATGTGACATAATGCAATTGTAACCATGGCATTTTAGCTTTTTTGGACTCTTTGAGCTCTTTTACCGTGACTCTTCTTTCGCAGGATTCGTACCCGAGATCTTCGCATCGCAAGTACTAGCTGAGCTACTGAGCAAGCTTATTACGTTAGTAAAACTGAATATATGGAGCTAGGTAAGTGATGCAAACTACAAAATATATTCATTTACAAATCATGCACTATGGTATAAAGTGTTTTGAGGTCATAATATTATTGTGCAAGGAGCTGCGTGAAATCAAGTCTTTATTAATCCATAATCTGACCCTGTAATCATAATTGTGTGTGAAAACAATTAAACTTGCTTGCTGTTTTACTGCCTCTAGTGTTCATTTATGTTAGAAACTGTAGTGATGATATACTTATTTTGCGTTTTGCAAAAATGTTGACACAGGTACGTTTTTCCAATGAGCCTGTGTTGATATTAAGTGTCTTAAAGGTGCCATCGAATTGAAAATTTAATTTACCTTGGCATAGTTGAATAACAAGAGTTCAGTACATGGAAATGACATACAGGGAGTCTCAAAACACCATTGTTTCCTCAAATCTCATTTGTTTAAAAGACCTCTGAAGAACAGGCAAATCTCAACTTAACACCGACTGTTACGTAACAGTCAGGATCATTAATATGTACGCCCTCAATATTTGCATATGCCAGCCCATGATCGAGGCATTACATAAGGACAGCTAGTATTAACGTCTGGATCTGTGCACAGCTGAATCATCAGACTAGGTAAGCAAACAAGGACAACAGCGAAAAATGGCAGATGGAGCAATAATAACTGACATGATCCATGATAACATGATATTTTTAGTGATATTTGTAAGTTGTCTTTCTAAATGTTTCGTTAGCATTTTGCTAATGCTGTTAAATGTGGTTAAAGTTACCATCGTTTCTTACTGTATTCACGGAGACAAGAGCCGTCGCTATTTTCATTATTAAACACTTGCAGTCTGTATAATTCATAAACACAACTTCATTCTTTATAAATCTCTCCAACAGTGTAGCATTAGCCGTTAGCCACGGAACACTATCAAACTCATTCAGAATCAAATGTAAACATCCAAATAAATACCATACTTACGCGATTAGACATGCTGCATGACGAACACTTTGTAAAGATACATTTTGAGGGTTAAATTAGCTGTGTGAACTTTGTTTATGCAATGATAGAGTCGAGAGCTTGGGAGGGGGCGGAGAGCACGAGCAATTAAAGGGGCCGCAGCCTGAATTGGCGCATTTCTAATTATGCCTCAAAATAGGCAGTTAAAAAAATTAATAAAAAAAAAAATCTATGGGGTATTTTGAGCTGCAACTTCACAGACACATTCAGGGGACACCTTAGACTTATATTACATCTTGTAAAAAAACGTTCGATGGCACCTTTAAATCCTAACTAAGCAAGCCAAATGCAACAGGAACCAAAACTCATCAGGTGACAGGAATGGAGAAAAAACGCTGCATCACAAGTCAGATTTTGTATTGATATGATACAAATTTTTTCATCCAGCTCCTTCTGCTTGAAGATCAGGATACGTCAACATTTGGTGAGAGGAGGAGTTGTAGTCCATTCCACAGAGCTGTTGTTTAGTAATGGATGAATGCTTACAAATGACTGTAAGCATGACGAAACTGCTTTGCAGTTAGGTTAAGCCGAGTTCAGACTGCACGATTTTAGCCCCGATTTTGGCTCGCCGACAGGTTTTGAGAAATCGCCGACAAATGCCCGAAATCACAGGCAAATCGGTGCTCGTTCACGTGAGTGACAATCACGCAGTGTGAATGAGCAAAGACGCGATCTGAGAGAATCGCCGACGAGTCGCCGACACCCGTGAGATATTTGGCATGCTAAATATCTGGACCTGTCGGCGATTCAAAATCCTGCAGTGTGAAAAGTGTTCTGACTGGAAACTACATCGGCGATGACCGACAGCCAATGAGAGAGCAAGATACAGAGCAGCGGAGAGTTCGGGGAGGAGTTATAGACCACAACATCAGCAAGCATGGCTTTGTACACATAAACATTTCAATTATATCAAACAGAACCAAAGCACAAACATTTGCTTGACCATCCGCAACAGCAGCACATTGAAAAGTTATTTATTTACCTCCAACTCTCCTTGCAGATCACACAATACACAGTCTCCTCAACCATTTCCTCCTCCATATTCTTCTTTTCTTTTTCTTGTTTTCGCTGCAAATCAGCGCACAGGCAAATCGTATTGCAAACTTCTTCCGGGCTACCGTTTTTAATAATAATAATAATAACTCCGGTCTTGCACGCGTGATATCGCGTTGTTTCCTTGTCACATCTCGCGTGTTTTTGGTTGTGAAACGTAGTTTGCGTGACAGACAGAGTTGTCGGCGATTCTTCCTATCATGCAGTGTGAAACCTTCTGTCGCCGATCCATCGTGCAGTTTGAACACAGCAGCGACTGAATGCTGGCCAAGATAGTCATGCAGTGTGAAAAGAACAGTGACCCGACTGCTTTGAAAATCGTGCAGTCTGAACTCGGCTTTAGGCTGACCACAGGGCTTCAAGCCTTGTGGTTAAAAGATCTGGAGTGTTTGTCTGACTGTGTTTACATTATGTGACTGCGAAATATCTGCATGTTTTCAGAGTATATTCAGACATTGTCTCACCACTGATACGGCTTTCGTCTCGCCATGCCTGAAAAGTGACATGAAAAGCACGAGCACGTTGTAGTTGAAGTTCACTTTGTCAATTTAAAGTCACTTTGACGGCTTCATCGTTTGACAGATACGAGAATTCATCAAGGTAATTGGAGCGGAAAGATTCCCTTCTTTTGCTTGCCCAACAGAGCACAGTGATGTGCTTTTATCTGACACTCCCTGTAATTAAAGATAAGAACCTAAATATTAAAACCATCCAGAGAAGCCAATCACATCCATAGCCAGCTTCTGCAAGCCATAGAATATATACAGCGTGTGTGTGTGTTAGGGCTGTCGATTTTAATGCATTCATTTAATTAATTCGGGGTTTTCTGTGGTCTCAAAAAGGTCTTTAAAAGTCTTAATTTGACCTTCTACAATTTAAGGTCTTAAAAATGTCTTAAATTGGAGCAGAAAGTCTTAAATTCAATTATTATTAAAACTTTATATTTTTTAAGGAATAATCAAAATTTTCTTCAATGTTTTAATTTTAACAGTAAACCTCTGTTGTGCAACACTTTATTTGCCAGCAAAATTAAAGAATATGAAATGAAAACCTTCCTCTTTTGTTTTCCAGTAGAAATATCTAAACATCCTTAAATCAAGATATATTAACTTGAGATGCAAAATGAATGTTTTCTGAGAAATTGAAAAAAAATTAAATAAGTTTATGCTTAAGAACCAATATCTGTCAATTGGTATGAAAATTACTTTCTAATTTAAATTAAGTTGATTTTTCTGAACACATTGGCAGATATCTGTTCTTGTTTTAATCATAAAATCACAAGATTTCTTATCATGTCATTTTGCTTCTCAAGTAATGTTTCTCGATTTAAAAATATTTTAGATATTTGCCCTGGAAAACCAAAAAAGAACTAGTGAAAAAACATCACTTTTTGCAATGTGATCAGAAGGTACAGTAAAAGTTATTTTAGTTATAAAGTTATAATTATAGTTTTTGGGAGCTATTTAAACTTTAGGTTTTTCTTTTTTTCTTCTTTTTTTTTTTTGTAAAATGAATTCAAAAGTAATGGAAATATGTTGAAATTTGTATTTTCAAACTTTGAAGTGTTACTAATACAACTCATTGTGTGCTTCATATACATTTACGTTTAGAGAACATGTTCTCTTGTTCCCTTCTCTTCTTCCTTCCCTGTAGAATCCCTGTTAATTGGTTCTGGAAAAAATAACGTATTGAAAGGATTAACGCATTTAGCACAACCACCCCGGTCCAGACCTACCTAGGTCATCTTAAAGGGCTGGTTAAATGCGATTTCACTTTTTTAACTTTAGTTAGTGTGTAATGTTGCTGCTTGAGCATAAACAGTATCTGCAAAGTTACAGCACTGAAAGTTCAATGCAAACAGAGATATTGTCTTTTAAAGTTAAGGCATTTTAATGCCTACAAAAACAACCTGTTTGGACTACAACGAGCTTCTTCCCGGGTTGGTGACATCATAAACCCTGCAAAAGACGCCCCCGGGATCACGCAACAAAGTGGGCGATGCCATGTGGTGCAGCATGTGGAAGCGGAAGAGTTGTGTACACGAGCGGCGTGACGCGTCAAATGATAATATAACCCATTATAATCTGTGATATTTTCTACACTGGATGCGGCGCTGAAGTGGATGGCGCGATCGGCATCACCTGCTTTCAAATGGAGTGCCTTTTAATAGACAGAGCCGTAGTTCACGGACAAGCCACGCAATATCGCGTTCAGTATCGAAGTCGATTCATCTTCGATACTGAACGCGATTTTGCGTGGCTTGTCCATGAACTACGGCTCTGTCTATTAAAAGGCGCTCCATTTGAAAGCAGGTGATGGCGATTTAGCTGTAATCAGGGAACCGGCTTTACTGACGAAATGCGCGTGAGAATCGATATATCGCCCAGCCCTAGTTTAATGCTGGATTTGCACAAAGGCTATTACTGAAAGATGAAGCAGTTCCCACTTTAAAAGCAGAAGCTGCTGTTTATCGCCCCCAAACTGTAAGTACATGTCTTTTAAACATATAGTTCTGTTGCTGTTTTTTGGTTGCATCAAGAATGTTAACAAAGACCAAAGCATTTTTGTTTCGCTAGCCGGTTAGCTAAATTCTAGTGATCCATACTTCTCCAAAAAACACTAACAAACACCAACAAATATCTATGTTCATAAACAAACAGTTATTCATGCTATGAATTTAACGCTACCTTTTACAAAAATGCTACTACTCGGTCATGTGTTCGGCTACAGTAAAGTTTTAATCAGGATAAAACCGTATATTGAAAGCTAACTAACAGCAGTGACACCATATCTAAACACTTTGACACAAACACTAAATGAAATACCATTCATAAACGTCCTTTAACAGCCGCAATTGCAGATGTTCTGCTTGACCCTCTTCATCTGGGTCTGATTTGGGGTCAATTTGATACAGCAATATAGACGCCATTATTTACATTTCCACCGAAGCCCACATAACCGGTAACAACCCTAGACTGTAAATAAAGAGTTAGTTAGTAACAACTAATGGTAAGGGGCGTGGCGTTTCCGGATGCTTCAGCGAATCACAATGGCTCTGGATACACTGGGCCAGCTAACCAATCTGAGCACATTGCGTATTTCAGAGGGAGTGGCTTCATAGAAGCAGGAAGTCAAACGAGCAGTTCATATGACAATGGAAACAGAGGTGTAGAATAAAGGTAAAATATATAAAAATTACGGCTTTTTTAAAAAAAAAAAAACAAAGCATTAAGACATGTTAAACTGCGCCCCAAAAACACAATCAAGCCTAGAAAAAAAAACACTGAACCACCCCTTTAAATTTCATACAGTTGGTTGGTGACAAACATGATGCAGGGCATCAATTCACTGCATGATGTAGCGTATAGAATGCGGTTAAAATGCCTCTTGAATTCAAGATATTGGGGCAAAAATTTCCCTGTATGTGTTTTGACTCATATTTATGTCATATGGTATTAGTTAAGCAACATCATGTTGAATTTAAAGCAAAAGTATTGTGATGTATTCTATTACTGTGTTATAAAATTACTCGTACAGTGATAAGATTTTGGTTATACCGCCCTCCCCTAATAGACACGCTCACTGAGCTAAAATGTACAGCAGCCAAGCCGACATTACCCATCCAGCTTTCTGTAAGATCAGTACTGCTGTGCTTTTACTGGATCATGTCAGAGTTTATGCTTACATTGTGAAGAGCAAATTGAACCAAGGTTTGCAGATCCTAGATAAGCTTCTTCGCACATGAAAGCCAAGATCGGGGCACACAGAAGGAGTATTATATCATCCACAATGTCTGGGCCTGCCAAAGTGCTGGGGCATAATGAGATTGATCCTGATATGAAATAGCACCATGTCCAGTTTTTCTTCAAGCTTTGTAATCAGACTTTGGAAGCAGAAGAAAGAACAAAGTAGTTTTAGAAGGGAGTTTAGATTATAGAGTGAGAGAGTGAACTATTAAAGGTAGTGGAAAAGACAGAAAGATGGATGATGAGGGGTTTTACAGGGCTTTAGGCTGTGAAATGGTCACAAATGTACTAAAAATGAATTTGCGACAATATTTAAAGAGCATTTCCTTTTAGCGTCACACTAAAACTTCATTGAAAGTTGACTTTATTGCCTATCAATCTATCTTTAGATTTCATACATAGGTAACAATGGCAAAGTGTGAACAAAAATAGTTTGGTGTAACTAAGGCTTTTTCAGAATGTGATACATTTCCTTGTGGAATGTTGATCGTTACCATGAATCTTCATAATTTATACCGGAGACATAACATGAGCATGGGGCGGCGGTTGGAATACACTTCTAAATTGAGCTATCCGAAATCTGGACTATTTTGATTATGCAATTTGGTGGTGAAAAAAGTCATTTGTCTTCTAAACGTTTAATTTTCGGAGCCATTGGCTCCCAAGAAATTCATTTTATCTGGAGCCCTGATTGTCGCAGAATAAAGTGATTGTCTGTTTATATAACAGGAAAAAAAAAAAGTTCTACCAACAAAGTAAAACCTGCACAAACCGTTAAGATAAGAGAGAAATAAACAGAGATGGATTAAACATTTTACTACCACATCTGTTAATGGAGTGATCTAAAGTAAGACATCCATTGATTCTAGACACCCTGCAGTTTATTTATTTATATTTTTATTTAACAGGAGCAGCTGGAGTTGGCATATCAATTACCACACGCACGCCATTAATCTGAAAAACATTGCTGCCACTATGTTAGTCATTACACAAGTTCTTACCCAATGAAAGTTTTCAAAGAACAGAACTAGATGCTCATTTACTCCCCACAAGATGGGTGAAACAACTCATTTGCATTTCCTCATTGACAGTTTGGAGAGAAGCGATTAATTTTGATCTATTGGGTACTGTACATTTTACCCAATGCTTTCCTTCAAACAGTACTCAAATTTTATGGAAAGTGTACATAATGTATACATGTCATATAAATAATGTATTTATGTGATTATTATATTGAGCAATTTGTGTATTGAAAGTCAGTAGCATGATTTAATGATTTAAAGGTGCAATATGTAATATTTTTGCAGTACAATATCCAAAAACCTCCAGGTCAGTGTTATATATTTTGTTCACTTGAATACTTAAAATATCCCAAATGTTTCCAACTATTTGTAAATCGTGTGTCATACCCGCATTACCCTCGGTTTCCGGTTTTATTTTGTAGAAACCATGGAAGCTTTAAAATATTACACGTTTTAATAGACAAGGGAACATCTGTTTTGATATATTTATAGACAGAAAATGAATTGTTGTTATATAGCTCAACACATTTAGTCTTTTTTTTTTTTAATACATTTTCTTGATTTTTTTTGTGAGTATCATTCTTTACCATGCCTCAGAGAAAAACACTATTTTGTCAAATAGCTAACATAGCATAATCAGATGCAGCTTTATTTTTTGTAACAGTAATACATAATTTTCTCCATCATACAATACGTTTTAAAATTAATTGCATGCCATTTATCAACGCAAGACATCCGATATTTAATATGATATTCTAAAATCTTACTGCAGTGTGTAACAGTGTCTCTCAGCAGCCGCTGAGCGAATGCAGAGTAACGTTATAACATGTTCAACACACTCAAATGTATCTAACATAATAAACAGAGCTGCATTACCTCATACTCATGACCGGAAAAGCGGAAGCGGCGCCGGCGACGTGTCACAGTAAACGTGCCGCTGCTCGTGAGGCATGTGTTGCGCAATCGCTCCAGCGGCCTCGTTCAGCTCCCACAACACTCGGTCCTGCTCTGCTTCATACTACAGTAACGTTAATAATCTCATCCATGAACATGAGTTCTTCCCGACTCCAATCCCTATTCTTTTGCACCGTCCGTTGACATGGAGACCACATGTCCCAAGATTCCGCTCTAAAACTTGCCGTCATCAAGCTACGCCATTGTTTTGAATAGGCTTCTGGCGACCTCTAGCAGACAAAATTATTACATATTGTACCTTTAACATCGGTAAATCTGTATTTAAAAAAAAAAAAAAAAAATTGTAATGCATTTTCACTGTTTTTAAATTAGCGTCAACAAAAGCCTGACTGTTTGATTTTATTTATTTTTCTTTATAAATTAATTGTTGCTGCCATAGTCTGCTTAATTGATGGAGTGTTTGAAGGGAACTTTTGATGTTTAGTGGTTATGTATGAAGCACCAGTGTCCTCTATCCTGTCGACACCATTTCAGTGGAGAGAGAGGTCTGAGGTTTTTTTTTTTCCTTTTTCTTTTTCCATGGGGATGAAATGAAGGAGGGATGAAATGGAGGTTGTGCTCTCTCTTGAAAGATGACTCGTTGAATTGTTTCGTTTAGCCTTTGACCCTGGTACCACAAGCCCTTTGGAAAAAAGTGTCTGTGAATGTTTTGTGTGTGTGTTTGTAATCACGCAGATCATCAGTCACGCTGGTTTGGTCAAAGTGGAATGGAATCTCACTCCTATTGCATTTCTCCTCATCATTTCCTCTGTGCTCTCTAAGCATGTGGCTCTATGGATGTGTGGACTCATTCCATGCCAATGTGAAAATGCCCTCATTCACTAGGGAATTCTAAAGCCATGATCAGCCTCTTTTCATTCCCTCCGCTCGCGCTGCGGAAACAAAAGAGAAGGAAAATGGTCTCCGGTTCTCTAGCGCCACCCTTTCATCACCGTTGGTCTTCGTTTACTAAATTTAGACACTTTATGATCAAGATCCACTCCCCAAATTGAGCAGTGGACCATCGTAAAGTATCTGCACAACTGCTCTGTGATCAGCAACTTCTATGAAACTCCACAACTGCTTTCGCAAAAAGGATCCTTCATTGATATTCAATGTAGATCTCTTCCCACTGTCCCGGCAAACTCTCACACCAGGATCGTTCTGCATCTTCTGCATATTCATGAGCCCATATTCTGATGCCACCACCACAAATCACATTTTGAGTCATGTCTTGTGGAGTCGAGGTGATGATTATGCATTGGATGTGTGCACGGCATTGGGGAGCGATAGATGCCATGCTAAATGTGTGTGTGTGTGGAGGGTTAAAAAAGCAGACGGTAAGTGTTGTGAATAGAGAGAGAGATTAATGAGACAGACTCAGTCTCGTTCGATGACAGCAGGGATACAGATGTCCCATCACAGTATGTGGCCTCTGAACAAAACTACTAGAGAGAGAGAGAGGAGAGAAAGATAGGAAAGAGGAGTTATTTTAGAAAGAGATAAAGTTAAAGAAAAGCAGAGATGAGAAATGGTTACATTTTAAGTGAGTTTTTATTTTTTTTTAATGCAGGCAGATGAATCTTACACTCAAGCTGTGAATGCCAATCATTTATTATATATATATATATATATATATATATATATATATATATATATATATATATATATATACTATAATGCTGCCCTCCAAAAGTTTGGAAACACCCCTGGCAAAGTGTGGTTTTGGACGATATCTTTTTTTTTAAAGTAACTTGACATTATCATTGAAGACCAGCAGTAATAATTTTCATTTTGATTGACATGTATATAATGCCATTATTATGTAAAGTCAGACATGCCCCTTTGCCAGCTGTGATGCCTGGTTACTGGTTTAAACTTGGCCGAGGTTTGTAAAAGATTTTTGGGTCAGCACACCTTAATAGCTTCAACAATTGATTGCCAATTAAAGGTGCCCTAGAACCAGTTTTTACAAGATGTAATATAAGTCTAAGGTGTCCCCTGAATGTGTCTGTGAAGTTTCAGCTCAAAATACCCCATAGATTTTTTAAAAAAAATTTTAACTGCCTATTTTGGGGCATCATTAACTATGCACCGATTCAGCGCGCGGCCCCTTTAAATCACACGCTCCCTGTCATGTCAGTTATTATTGCTCCATCTGCCGTTTTTCGCTATTGTTCTTGCTTGCTTACCTAGTCTGATGATTCAGCTGTGCACAGATCCAGACGTTAATAATGGCTGCCCTTGTGTAATGCCTTGAACATGGGCTGGCATATGCAAATATTGGGGTCATACATATTAATGATCCCGACTGTTACGTAACAGTCGGTGTTATGTTGAGATTCGCCTGTTTTTCGGAAGTCTTTTAAACAAATGAGATTTACATAAGAAGGAGCAAGCAATGGAGTTTGAAACTCAATGTATGTCTTTTCCATGTACTGAACTCTTGTTATACAACTATGCCAAGGTAAATTCAATTTTTGATTCTAGGGCACCTTTAAGTTTAGAATACAATGAACCAGTTAGAACCCAGTTTAGGTCAGATAGCTGCTGATGGTGGATATTTTGATGAATCGAAAAAAAATTTTCTATGTATAAACTGTTTATGTTTTCGTAGTTTGTGTTGTCCCTTATCAGTGCAAAATTATCACAAATTAAAAGGATTCATGCCAATATTGTCCAAAACCCCACTTTTCTTGGGCGTTTCCAAACTTTTGGAGGGCAGTGTATATATTACATAAATCAAACAAGACCTATTTGTAGCACCATTACGATAAAATATATTTATAATACATTTTATAAATCATTTTCTGATTCATGTTAAATTAAGTATGCGTAATAAAATTAAATTACAAAATGATTCTAAATAAAATGTTTTATTTAAATGTTACTTGAGAACTTTAATGAGTTGACTAATTGTTTCATGTGAAATATGACTTTTTTTTTGTATATACACCAATATAAAACAGTACGTTTATGCTACAGTCAGTGCATTGAATACCTATGCATCTATTTATGCCATATTTACACATTCTTTTAGGAATTTGCATTTTCTTCTTTTTATTTCCTCTATTGTAAATTTAATTTGATGGACCCCAACAGACCAATGGACATGTCTTTGCCCTTTTTTTGGGGGGGGGGGTGTCGTGAGTGAGTTTGGTGAACGTGAGTGTCCTTTTAGCAGGATCATGGGTAATGTCTTATATCAGAGTCAGGTGTAGGTAGTGACAGTTAAAGATTATTTCACTCAGCTTCTCAGTCTGCACCCCACATTGTCTCCCCCTTATCTCACTCCACCAGTCCTTCTTGACAGCGCTTATAGAAGAAGTCACAGTGGCAACAATTAGCCTCGCTGTAATCCTGTAGCTTGTCTGGTCCTGTGGCAACACCACCTGTCAGGACACAAGGCCTTTGTTGTGGTGTGAGTGACTTTTTCTAAATGTCCTGTGTCAGAATGCCGACATGATGTCGGAAAATTTTCTCCACAGGTTTGTGTCTTTAGAACTCTTTAGAAGCTTTTAGAAGCTTTTTTTTGAAAATGAGCATGTTTAGTTCTCAGAAATTTTTCTTTCTGACATGTTTGGGATGTGTCTGTCTGGATATGTGTCTCTTTCTTTGTATTTCTGTCTGTTGTTGTTACCACATTGACACAAAATCTATTTGTTCAAGATCTTTTGAAGGGCTTTATAAGGGTAAGGATTAATGAAAGGCGAAATGATGATTGGATATGTCAGGTTTCCAAAGGGTATTGTAATGTTTTTATTCATTTGGTAGATGCAGTTATCCAAAGTGAATTTATTTAAAAGTACACTTTTTATGCTTTTGAATTTTATTGGTATAACTGTCATTGGTTATACTTTTATTGTATAACCAATAAATGCAATACCAATTAATTTCAGGGCATGTTTATTTATTTTATTTGTTTGTTACCCTGTGAATTAAAGCCAGGTTTCAAAATCCTGAGGGAGATATATATAATATATACTAAATGTAAAAACAGAAAGTACAACAAATATTACAATGATGCATAAGGATTCTTGAGTTACAAAAATTTTATTGAAAAAAGTAATAAATGAATAATATTTTGAAGTATGTTAATAAATATATTTTGTATTTTGCATTATGATAATTGAGGAGTATTATTTTTTTAATTTTCATGAAAATATGCATATCATATAAACTTAATCTTTAATTTTTATTTTATTATTTATTATTATTATTTTCTCATTCTTTTGGTTTTGGGGTGAAACAAGTTTCCCACTTTCACCATGGGAAACCAAAATGCAAAGCAACTAACGTCAGTTTGTTTTGCTTTTTCGGTATGTGCCTTTTCCAAATAGTTAATTGTTTTGCTTTAATTGTTTTAAAATCAGGACTTTGACTGGATTGTAGAATCTTCACTGTTGTAGGGCATTCACCCTCTTGTCCATGAGCCACTTCAGTGTTAATTTGCCCTGGAATCTGAAAGAAATTTCTCCCAACTTGCAGGAAAGTGCAACAGGTCCTCTTGCAGTGTGTTCCTATTATTTTGCACCATCCCATTCCACTCTTGCTTTGTGTTTTAATGAGATGCCCAGTCCCTCCAGATGAAAACCAGCCCCACAGCATGATGCTGCCACCACAATACTTCACTGCTGGTATGGTTTTTGGCTGGTGTTATTTTATTATTATTATTTTTATTTTTATTTTTTGTTTGTTTTGTTTTTTAAAAAAAAAGATCTGCACCACATCACTTTGAATTTTGGATAAAAAAGTCTATATTTCTGAATTCCACAATTCTCTTTAAAATATCTGCTTGAAAGGATTCCAACTATACAGTTTTTATGATAATCCAAAAAGAAACCTCAGAAGGGTCTTTTCTGAATACAGTCTATACTTGACAGAATTCTTCTCAAAGCAAATCCCCCACACACACACATATACGTAAACAATGCCGATGATAGAAGATGTACTTTGTCTCTTTCAGCAAGGCCCACCTTAGGGACAAGCTGTCAGCAACATCCGTCACATTACCTAAACAAAGCACCTGCTGAAGTTGAGCTGGAGAACAGGAGATGATTAAAATAAAAGCTCTCAATGACTATATTTATTCTTTAGACACCTATTAGACACCTTTGGCTATTCCTGTTAAGGAAAATGATGACATGTTCCCTTTTTTAGGGAAATAAAAGTAGGAAGAATAGAATAGAGTGAATGAAGGAAGGAAAGAAACATCTGAGGAATCAAACATGAAAAAGCTGAGGAATCAAACGTGAGGAAACAGTCTTTGTAGTTTG
Source organism: Megalobrama amblycephala (assembly GCF_018812025.1). Taxonomy (NCBI): domain Eukaryota; kingdom Metazoa; phylum Chordata; class Actinopteri; order Cypriniformes; family Xenocyprididae; genus Megalobrama; species Megalobrama amblycephala. Next base: position 39,845,935 of record NC_063050.1, read on the forward strand.
GACACTGTTTCTCACTTTTCCTCTATGCTTGGCTAGTCCCTCACACCGTGGTCAGTACAGCACATCATTAATGCCGGTCTGATTGACAGCTAAACTGACAGCCAAGCTGTTTGGACGTTGTGGGTGGAAACCCTTTTTTTCCTCATTTTCATAAAGAAGACTGACAAGCGCACAGAAGAGACTGGAGGAGAAATGACATGTACAGGTCTGTGTGTATGTGTGTGTCCTGAGCACATGAGCACTAGTTGTGCTCAAATACTTTAAAAGCAGCATTTAGGGATCAATGTCGTTGCAAAACCTGGACGAGTACTCGATTTTGTAGCGTCCAGGCAAGTATTTTCCAGCCCTGTTCCTGAAGGCACACCAACAGTACACATTTTCAAATTCTTCCTAATCAAACACACCTGATTGAACTCTTCAGCTCATTGGTAAAAACTCCAAGATCTGAAATGTGTACTGTTGGGAAATACAAGTCAAGGGTGTTCAATTGTGCTCCTGGAGGGCCATTGTCCTACATTTACATTTATTCATTTTGCAGACGCTTTTATCCAAAATGATTTACAAATGAGGAATACAGCGATTTATCTTGAAGAGGCAACTAAACACAAGTGCTCAAAATACAAAGTTTCAGACTTTGTTTAGAGTAGTATAAGCTAGAATTGGGAGGGATTAAAGGAAAGTGAAAGCATATTCTTTTTTTCCCACTTTGTGATGCACTACGAGCCGTCGCTCCCTTACCGATTGTAGGCTTCTGGTAGGGACTCGTAAGAGTGAATGGAATATCTTGTAGAGTTTCCAACCTGCCCTGACACACTTGCCTGGAAGTTTCTAGTAATCCTGAATACCTTGGTTAGCATGTTCAGGTGTGTTTAATTACAAATGGAGCTAACCTCTGCAGGATAGTGGCCCTAGTCTAGGTTTGTATACCTCTGGTCTACGACTTGTAAAGGCCACCTAATGTTAAATACTGGTCATGACATTAATGTTGATATTTCTTTTAAGATGACGTATTTTCCTATTTTATACTCGCTCTTTTACATGTATGTGAAGAGTGTGCTTATTGTGTGAACCATCTATAAAGACTCGTGGGACTACCAGTTCTTTTTTTGTTCTTCACTTAGTTCGAAATACGTGAACAGCGATATATTTTTAGTGAACATCTGATGGCAAAATAAACACACTGGCACATGCTCTAGTAAAGTCAAGTCACATTTATTTATATAGCACTTTATACAATAGATTGCTTAAAATCAAGCTGCTTTACCATATTGAACATGAAAACCAGTGCCAGTGTCTCGTTTCATCAGTATTTCTGACATCTGACCTCGATGGACTGAACAGAAGAAATGAACCAGAAAAGACTTACATGTGAAAGAGCATACCTACCAGTTACATTTTCGCAACGGACCAGTGGTAGTACAAAGTTGCTTACAGCTATACCTTTCGGGAAAGTTCGCTTTAGCAAACTGTTTCGAACTCCCAAAACAAACTCCAAACACCTGATTTTGTTTCGAAATTACATCACATCAGTTCATTCTTCGATTTTGTGTCAAGTATATTGGGGCCTTAAAGGCTGTGATGTCAGGCCAGCAGATACTGTTTATATGTCAGCCAAGTTTTTGCAATGTGTTCCACACCTTTGGCATGATTCACACCACCATGGGCATCTTTTCAGACGATTGAGCGTGTTGAATCATTGTCAGAGCTCTCGGTGAGAGACACCATTCTGGCTGTTCAGCTAAGTAAACTTAAATAAGTGAACAGTGCAGGAGAAGAAAAACAGAAATGACAAAATCTAGCAAATGATGAAGTCAACAGGGCACAAAGAAAAGCTCTTCTAATTTTACATCTTCATCTTATCTTAGCATTCCATACAAGAATATTTTCATAACAGCATGACCGTCTGGAATAAAGAAAGTGGAAACTGTTGAACATGATTCATATTCAAAATAAGCAGCCGCTGCTTTGTTTGTACAGTTTGTGGATCCACAGTCGTAGTTCTGATTTCCTTTTTTGAATGACGAATACAGACTACTGCCACCTGCTGGTAGAGAAAGTTAATTCCTCTCATTCAGATGCAAAATGTACATGCTAGCTGGCGTTTTGACCCAGACAAATGTAACGCAACGATACGGTTGGCTTTCATCATTGCTAGTTTTTTGATGTTGGCTTGGTATGTGTCAGCCTAAAGTATCATGAAAAATAACTCTTGCTTTTTTGTTTTAAAAGTTATTTGTTCCCACACAAAAACATTTCATTGCCCCTATCCCCCTCCCGCAATATCATCACTTGCATTACTTTATAGTGTATTCCTCGGACAGAAACACAGAGGAGGTGGCAAGAATATGTTAAACTGCATGAATAAGCTGGAAAAGAAGTGCTTTTTTTTTTTTTTTTTGGCCTGCTTCCTTTCCAATGCTAACAAACATCTATCTTGTCAAGCCTGGGGTGACCTCCGCACGATGTTTCAATTTGGGCTCACTGACAGAGCCATCACTTGCCTCCTTTCTGTCAGACTCTTCCAGTCCACAACAAATGCAGCTAAATAATGCAACGTGCCCTTGAGTTTACACACTCCTCTGATCATCCTTTTAAACAAATGAGTGCCCAGAGCCATAACATCTGAAGTGTTGTCAACTTTGGGCAGGAAAAAAAGCAGGACAGAAATATATAAAAGACGAATTATTGCTGATGTTAAGAGAGCGAGGGAGGGAGGGAGAAGAGGGGGAAGATGAAAACAAGAAACAGGGCATTGGGGCATAGAGTATGTAGTTGGATAAAGTATAGTGTATGTCTCTGTGCTGAATGGTGAAAATTGTATCAGGTTAATTTGAGGCTCAAATCACAGTACTGGATTACTAATGAAAATGGTTTATATATTTGGGGGTACACAATCTTGAGCTTAGTATTGTAGAAATCCATTAACTGTACTCCTTGCACTTACACATTACACATACATAGCATTATAGCATTACCTTCTGTATGCTTTCCCACAATTTCATTACAAAGCGCATGTTATTCATTAGTGTTATTTGGTGCGTGCAATTAAATTTCACTATGACAGGGAACGCGTGTAATACGTGACCAAGTTATTTTAAGTTGACATTAACTCAATTTACCATATATATTTTCTCAGCATATGTTTGTGGCCTTATTGTGAATGATTTAGTGCATATTTTTTTCAAAGAATTAAGTTTTCCAATCATATTTGACTCCATTTTAAGGTTTTGGAAGTTACTAAAACATTTAAATAACCTGAATTGATTGAGCATTGATGGATTGAAGTTTTTTTTTAATGTTAATTTCTTGGATTTTAGAGTGTCACACCTGTTCACTGACCTAGTTCTTAATATCAGGCGTGCCGTTGACACGGGGGACAGGGGGGTCAGGACCCCAGAAGTTTTGAAATGACAGAAATCGACCCCCGCACTTTTGATAAGGGCTGCTTCAATCAGTCACACTATATCATTTTTAGCTTAGGATATTTTCTTTCAAATGAGAGCATTTAATTCCGTTCGTAAATAATCAACTGTTTTGTCGCGGATGTGAACAGGAAATGCGCTCTTGAACGGAGAAACACGCGATCTCCAAACAATCGATCAAAGCGTACTAACGTTTTAGGACAGGTCGATGGTATATAAATCATGCCCGAACTTTAGCGTTTGTCAGTCAAGCCAAACCCTCCATTCAGAAACCGAGAAATTTGACACTTTAAGGTAAGGAGGCTGATCTCTCAGGTTGACACGCGAGCTGGTTCGACTGACGTTTTCATGAGAATATAGTTTATGGACTGTTTTGATTTCGATAATTACATCTAGAAGGGTAAAAGCATTGATGGCATCTATAAAAGAGATCTGAAAGCAAAACGAAAGTGGTTATTGCCTTGACCAGCGACGCAGTGGGGAGGACGCACAAGAGGAGACCTGCGCGTTTACTGTAATACTGCATTTACAATGCTTATCAGTGGTGTGCACTTTGATCGCGAAAGTGAAACCAACTCCTGCTCTGAGATTGTATTGAACTCATCGGGTGCTGCCTAGTATTTCCTTTAGCCATTTTTCCGTCAACAAGCAATCTTTATGGTGACATTTACAGAATGTCTTTCTTAGACTGTAAACAAAAAAGAAATGGGATGTTGCCTTTTGCAGTTACAGATCAGTTCAGCTTCCTTTCCTGACGTGAAGTCACTGTTAATAATTTTGTTGTTGTTGTTAGTTTGTTTTTGGAATGACAAGTTGCTTATGATGGCTAATGGTTTTTTTGTTGTTGTTGTTGTTGTTGTTTGTTTGTTTCTCCATGTGGTTTTCTTGGAGAATTTATGTAATGTTAGTGCAAAGATTCTTTAGTGTCTGAACAGTACACAACTCTATGTTTTTCTCTATCCTTATCTGTTGTCTTCTAGAACATGCTGGCAGAGAAGGTGGAGCAGATGATGGAGTGGAGTTCCCGCCGTTCCGTGATCCGTATGAACGGGGATAAGTTCCGGCGGTTCGTCAAAGCTCCACCCCGGAACTATTCCGTTATTGTGATGTTCACCGCACTACAACCCCAGAGACAATGTTCTGTCTGCAGGTGAGACATGCACATTCATCTTTTAGTCCACAGGTATAATGCTGTATTTACTGAAGTCAAATGATAATACCAGGCGTAAACACGGTCATATATAAAGATTTGATCTGCCCCAGAGCACCACCGGAAAACCTTCTACATCTGTCTAGTTCCAAGCAGCCTCCACCCCAGACATCATTCCCATCTATTTATCCCACGACAGCTACTTAGCCCCCATCCACTCACCTCACATCCATCTCTCCCCTCATTATCCTTCAATCGTCAGCTAAAATGACTCCGTGCTCGTACAGTCATGTTCCTCAGCTGAATATCAAGCCTTAGAGTGTGAACCACTCCCACTAGTCCTATTCAGAATTCTCAGACATCATCTACCAGCTTCATTGAATAAAGATAACGGACTGGAACAGTCAGTGCTACCAAAATAGAGGAAGTTAATTTAAAGCAGATCGACCTTTAAATGCCCAGTCACCCTATCACGTCAACGTGACCCCTAATGCTTTTTTAATTATCTGCTGTCTACTCAAATCACATGTTTTATGTATATTCTCGTTTTTCCTCCTTATTTGCCCTCCATCCCTATCCCTGTCAATGCTTAATTGTTTTCTTTCTCCCTCTATTATTTTGTCTTGAATACTGAAGGCATAGGTAACAATGGTCGACTAATTGACTAGAAGCTGAGTAGTCTGTAACTAATTTGTAAGTTTAGCCATTACAGTTTGCATGGAAAAGTTGTTTTTAAATGTATCCCCAGTTCCCCACTATATATATATTTTTAAATTACAAATTTTAATCTAAATAATTACACGATGTGTAATTAAAAAACTCATACAGGGTAATTTTTGCCCCAATATCTTGAATTGTAACGGCATTTAACTACATTCTATAGGCTTCATCATGCAGTGAGTTGTTGCCCTGCATCATGTTCGTCACCAACCAACTGTATGAAATGTAAGATGACCTGCGTACAGTGGGTACGGAAAGTATTCAGACCCCCTTAAATTTTTCACTCTTTGTTATATTGCAGCCATTTGCTAAAATCATTTAAGTTCATTATTTTTCCTCATTAATGTACACTCAGCACCCCATATTGACAGAAAAACACAGAATTGTTGACATTTTTGCAGATTTATTAAAAAAGAAAAACTGAAATATCACATGGTCCTAAGTATTCAGACCCTTTGCTCAGTATTTAGTAGAAGCACCCTTTTGATCTAATACAGCCATGAGTCTTTTTGGGAAAGATGCAACAAGTTTTTCACACCTGGATTTGGGGATCCTCTGCCATTCCTCCTTGCAGATCCTCTCCAGTTCTGTCAGGTTTGATGGTAAACATTGGTGGACAGCCATTTTTAGGTCTCTCCATAGATGCTCAATTGGGTTTAAGTCAGGGCTCTGACTGGGACATTCAAGAACAGTCACGGTGTTGTTGTGAAGCCACTCCTTCGTTATTTTAGCTGTGTACTTAGGGTCATTGTCTTGTTGGAAGGTAAACCTTCGGCCCAGTCTGAGGTCTTGAGCACTCAGGATCACAGGATATCCCTGTACTTGGCCGCATTCATCTTTCCCTCGATTGCAACCAGTCGTCCTGTCCCTGCAGCTGAAAAACACCCCCACAGCATGATGCTGCCACCACCATGCTTCACTGTTGGGACTGTATTGGACAGGTGATGAGCAGTGCCTGTTTTTTTCCACACATACCGCTTAGAATTAAGGCCAAAAAGTTCTATCTTGGTCTCATCAGACCAGAGAATCTTATTTCTCACCATCTTGGCAAACTCCATGCGGGCTTTCATGTGTCTTGCACTGAGGAGAGGCTTCCGTCGGGCCACTCTGCCATAAAGCCCCGACTGGTGGAGGGCTGCAGTGATGGTTGACTTTCTACAACTTTCTCCCATCTCCCGACTGCATCTCTGGAGCTCAGCCACAGTGATCTTTGGGTTCTTCTTTACCTCTCTCACCAAGGCTCTTCTCCCCCGATAGCTCGGGACGGCCAGCTCTAGGAAGGGTTCTGGTTGTCCCAAATGTCTTCCATTTAAGGATTATGGAGGCCACTGTGCTCTTAGGCACCTTAAGTGCAGCAGACATTTTTTTGTAACCATGGCCAGATCTGTGCCTTGCCACAATTCTGTCTCTGAGCTCTTCAGGCAGTTCCTTTGACCTCATGATTCTCATTTGCTCTGACATGCACTATGAGCTGTAAGGTCTTATATAGACAGGTGTGTGGCTTTCCTAATCAAGTCCAATCAGTATAATCAAACACAGCTGGACTCAAATGAAGGTGTAGAACCATCTCAAGGATGATCAGAAGAAATGGACAGCACCTGAGTTAAATATATGAGTGTCACAGCAAAGCGTCTGAATACTTAGGACCATGTGATATTTCAGTTTTTCTTTTTTAATAAATCTGCAAAAATGTCAACAATTCTGTGTTTTGTCTGTCAATATGGGGTGCTGTGTGTACATTAATGAGGGAAAAAAAAATAACTTAAATGATTTTAGCAAATGGCTGCAATATAACAAAGAGTGAACAATTTAAGGGGGTCTGAATACTTTCTGTACCCACTGTAGGTCTGAGGTGGGGTGGGTGCATTAAATAAAAGCACATTTTTTTTCCATAACTAATTAATTAAATTAATCCATTATACTGTGTATTGGACTAGTCTTTAACCTCACTGAATTTCATGCCTGTATTTTGTCAAAAGGGTCCTTAAAAGTTTTAAAATGCCTTAGTCACTTTTCAAAATTGAAGGCTGTAAAATGTCTTTAAATATCTTAAATAGCACAGGGGGAGTCTTAAATGTCATAATCAGAGAACAGGAATTGCTTCAGAAATACCGAGTAAGTGCCGTGCTTTTTGTCATCTCCCCAAAGGTGTTCATGAAATGCCATTTTACCCAAGTCCCGAAGGACTTTTCTCTCCAGAGCACTTTTGACTGCAGTAAAGTCTCAATGACAGATAAGTTAACATCAGCTCGGCACTTGCTTTTGAAAATGGACACTCAGCATAACATGAAACATTAATGTGTATAATCATGCATATTTAAACTTGTTTGTTTTTACCACCTGCAGAGTGCTCTGCTTTATTGATGTTTATGGGTACATTTAGTTTATTGATGCATTTAACATGTCTTTAAATCGGAAGCTTTCAATCTGTAAATTCATGTTTATTTACCACTATTTGATGAGATTTGTTTTCTGAACAATGTTTAAGTTACAGTTATTAACATAGGATGCCTGTGATTTCATAAACTGATCCAAAGGGGATTGGGATCTCTGTAGTTTTTACTAAGATGGCCGTTACGGAAGGTAGTGACATGGAGGTGCAGCATGTAACCAGAACTAAGACTGACTTATGTGCAGGGTGTGAAATTCAAATTAACACTCACTGGATATGTGTGTTTTGTCTATGCGAGTATATGGGGGGAAACATGAGCTCTTTGAAGTGATGTGAGTTCTTTTGATTCTGCTTCATCAATGTTTAAATTCCATTTGTTTGTTTATTCATTGGTGGTGGACATCACAGTGACAATTTCCGGGAACTGGCAGGTGGACATCTTTGTTGCGTCTGCAGAAGAACAGATACCTAATTAGCAGCATTGTCTGCTTTTTTTTTCCTCTCTTGTTCTCTTTATACTGTCTACCTAGTGTGAAATAAACAGCAATCACTGTAATAAGTAACAGTGAGATGACACTCCTGTAATGAAGTCCCTCTTGTTGTCTTCTTTTTGTTTGCTATCTTTCTTCTAATGAGTAATCTCTTACTCTTTCTCTGTCTGTCTCTATGCTTCTGAAAATGTCTCTCTCTCTCTCTCTCTCTCTCATAGGCAAGCTAATGAGGAATATCAGGTGCTGGCTAACTCCTGGCGATACTCTTCGGCCTTCTCCAACAAACTGTTCTTTACGGTTGTGGATTATGATGAGGGCGCAGACGTCTTTCAACAGGTAAATATCCAGCTCTATCTCTCATTCACATGGATTTCGTCAGGTCTGTCTAGTGATTTGGTTCATGCAAAGGGCCCTGCAGAGAGAAAACATAGAAATTTAAGAGATTTTAAGAAATATTTAAATATATTCAGTTCATTTGAAAATTAAAAATTGAAATCAAATATTGTCATATATTTATTAAATATCTTAAATAACATATGAAAAGTATCACTCACATGGTATTTGACATTAATTTAATTTATTTTAGTGTATGTAGTTAAATATTGCTGCTCATTAATATTATTGATATACAGTTACATGCAGATTAATTACATGTCTTGACTGAAGTTTAACTTAAAAATGTCTAATTTGCTAATTTTAACAGTTGTTCTTCTGAGATAATGTATAATACTAATTAGTAGTAGTAGTAGTAGTATTAGTAGTAGTTCTCAGGTTGCCTGACTTTGAAAAATCAAGGACATTTATAGTGAATATATTTTTCCTAGTTATGCTCAGCTCTGAAATTGCTCTTTGTGACTGAAAAAGTCACGGAATCATTGTTCAAAAGATGTGGCGACTTTGTTCATGGTAATTATCTAATAATAACCCTACAAAATAGTTGTATAATTTAATTAAAATTAAACCAAGCTCAGAAAAGACAAGCATTTCCTGACCACATTTACTCTTTGTTCCATTCCTTCCACACGCATGCTCAAATGGTCTCAGCTTCTAATTTGTCAGAGCCTGACAACTTCAGGAATTACATTTTAAAAAGCAGCAAGAACAATCAAATGGAAAATAGCTCCCCGTCTGTTATCCATGTAATGAAATGTCACACTTCTCAGAAGCAAATTATAGAGAAGAAAATCTTTATGACACAGAACATGCACATTAATTTAACACACGCTGGTACGTTGCTGTTCTACTGCAATTTGCACACTAAACAGAGTGAGTTTGTGAAGAAAGCTTTATCATAAACTGATGTGTTCTTGCGCTTATAGATGCCTGCACAGCTGTATAGGGTAATAGTCATCAATTAGATTAGCACTACTGACATCCATGTGCTGTTATTTCCTCAGTGGAGTCTCTTATTTGGGTTCATCAAAAACCTAATTCATTCGAGTAAAACAAATTGCTCCAGCTCATAAAGACATCAAGCCCCTAGGGAAAGTCTAGTGGACAAGACTCAAATGAGCTTTCTGATTTATTAGTTTATAACTTAGTTTATATTAGGCTTTGTTTGGTATAATCATGAATCTAGGCACTAGTTTTATCTCACAGCACTAGTGTGATGAAGTTTTCACCATTTATAAGAGTGGCTGGCATTATAACTGTAAGCGGCTGTACATAAATGCATTAACTACAAAACTAGTTGTTACTAGGGGTGTAACAATATACCATGTCACAATATATTCAAGTGTACAGAGTTTTAGTGCCAGTACTACATTAAACTACTATATAAACCCCCGGTTTCACAGACTAAAATGCACGTTTGAGCTGTTTTAACTGAAAGTAACTTGCACTAACATATCTTAAAATATGCCAAAGCCATTTTTATCTCAAGATGCACACCAGAAATGTTTTTTCTAGGGTACGTTTATAAAGGCTACTTAAAGGGTTAGTTCACCCAAAAATGAAAATAATGTCATTTATTACTCACCCTCATGCCGTTCCACACCCGTAAGGCCTTCGTTCATCTTCGGAACACAAATTAAGATATTTTTGTTGAAATCCGATGGCTCCGTGAGGCCTGCATAGCCAGCAATGACATTTCCTCTCTCAAGATCCATTAATGTACTAAAAACATATTTAAATCAGTTCATGTGAGTACAGTGGTTCAATATTACTATTATAAAGTGACGAGAATATTTTTGGTGCGCCAAAAAAACAAAATGACGACTTATATAGTGATGGCCAATTTCAAAACACTGCTTCAGGAAGCTTCGGAGCGTTATGAATCAGCGTATCGAATCATGATTCGATCGCGTGTCAAACCGCCAAACTGCTGAAATCACGTGACTTTGGCGCTCCGAACAGCAGATTCGATAAACTGATTCATTTGTGCTCCGAAGCTTCCTGAAGCAGTGTTTTGTTAAGATTTTGTTCATTCACTTCCTTTCATATGCATGGAAACTTTGGTAACTTGTAAATGATACACATAAATTGTTTTGCCGCATACATACTAAAACTATAAAACTAAACTATGAGTTGTAAACTTGTGTAGTGAAAAAAGTTGCAAATGGCTCTTGGCTGATAATCAAACATAGAGAAAACTCTCATTTTGGCAATTTAACACTCTGAGGTCTAAAAACGCGCCGGCGCGTTTTGCAGTTTTTTTTTCACATTGCAGCAAAACAGACTTAAAATACTCCGTCATTTTTTATCATAGAGACATAAGTAATATATCAAATGAAACTATAGAATGTCTTCTTTTTTTTGTGTACACTCACAATCAAAATAAAACTTTGTGCTTTTTAAAAATAAATAAAATATACAGGGTGTGCTGTCCTGCCATCTCCGTCTCTGCAAACATCATTCTAAAACGTCACTAAAAGTAACTAAAATAGACGGCTTATACATGCTACATGGACATGAGAGATATGTCTTTGCAAAGCTTTAAGTGTCTACTTTTAAACGAAACAAATAAATTCTAAAAAAAATATTCTCCCTTTATGTAATCAGTATAAAAGTAAAGAGAGGTACTGTTTCTCCTGTCTTACCTAATTATCTTTAATGTGTGCCCGCCCACGCGCAGAGCGCTCTATTCATAAGATAATGTGCTGAGGCGATCTATGCAAACTGTAAACGCCCCTAACAGCGTCTTAAAAAGCATCAAGTTTCATCAGATTCATTCGCTTTCCTGCGCGTTTGGAAGATGGCACGCTACTCAGGTGAGCAGGCTCTTCAGATGGTCCTGGACAGTGAGGAAGAGTTCACTTTTTCCTCGGAAGAAGAACACGACTCTGACGATGAACGTCTGTATTTTGAAGAGCGACTTGATCCAGCTGAAGATACAGTTTCTGATGAGTAAGTGATTTAGTTTTACTTAAATTATTTGACGTGTTTTTTCTATATAAGCGTACATATATATTTGCCTTATATTTACATCTAGGCCTATCTATATAACTCTATATAACTTTATCTCATAAAAATGCTTATAAATAGAATGCTTTTCTGTTGATATAACGTTACTTAAATTATTTGACGTGTTTTTTTTATATAAGCGTACATATATATTTGCCTTATATTTACATCTATCTATATAACTTTATCTCATAAAAATGCTTATAAATAGAATGCTTTTCTGTTGATATTCGACTTGTTATTAATATGCATAGATACGTTGGATACACGCGTTAGATCGATTAACTGCATGCAGCTGAATAGCATATTATGATAGACGTGAATGTGCTAAAATATGCTTGGTTGTGAAATGCGCGAACGTGTTGCTGTTCACTAAATGTGCTAACTGATATAGCAGACTGTAACGTTTACACATTCGCACACTTTGTCCGGTAATGGCCAATTGACAGACATATACAGCATGCTTGTATACATACCTGTTAATTTCCTGTCAGTTATGCATAGCTAATGGTATGAGAGTAGTATCTTATATGCTAATAATAACAGGTTTTTTTTTTTTTTTACAATTTGTTTTTTTTAGGAATGTGGATCCATCACTCTCACATTCACCTGCAATTCCCACTAAGAGGGCACCCAGCAACACAGGCGGAAATGAGAAAGAGTAAGTACATGTTCACCCATATGGTAGGCCTATGTACACTACCGTTCAATAGTTTGAAATCGGTATGATTTTTCATGTTTTTAAAATAAGTTTCGTCTGCTCACCAAGGCTACATTTATTCAATTAAAAATACAGTAAAAACAGTAATATTGTGAAATATTATTCCAATTTAAAATAACTGTGTACTATTTAGTCTACAGTGTCACATGATCCTTCAGAAATCATTCTAATATGAGGATTTGCTACTCAAGAGACATTTATTGTTTACAATTGTTCAGAAATGTTTCTTGAGCTGCAAATCATCATATTAGAATGATTTCTGAAGGATCATGTGACACTGAAGACTGGAGTAATGATGGTGAATATTCAGCTTTGACATCACAAGAATAAATGACTTTGTGAAATATATTTAAATAGTACACAGTTATTTTAAATTGGAATAATATTTCACAATATTCCTGTTTTTACTGTATTTTTAATTAAATAAATGTAGCCTTGGTGAGCAGACGAAACGTATTTTAAAAACATTAAAAATCTTAGTGATCCCAAACTTTTGAACGGTAGTGTATGTATATATGTGTCTGTATGGCTTTCTTTCTTATGCGTGCACAATATATTAGCATTAGTGCTTGGTAATGTTAATATATACAATAATAAACATTATATTAGTATTAGTTATTGATGATGCAAATAGTATAGCTCCTTGTGTAATAACCATCTCACTGTTTTTTTTTCTCCAGCTATAGCCCTAATGAGAGTGCTCCAAAACCCCTTGCAAAAAAGGCCAAGAAAAACATTCAGACAAGCAACAGGCATTCAGCTCTGTCATGGAAAACAGATAATGACACTGACATGGTTCCACAGACTCTGAGATTCCTACCTGCACGGGAACCTGGACCACAGCTGCGTCCTGCTGATGAACACACTCCTAAGAGTCTCTTCAAAATGTTCAAAATGCAAGGAATAATGCCACCGCTGGTCGTCGGAACTGCATGCTTTGCAAAGTACAGCTTGGTAAAAGGCAAGACACACCTTGGAAATGCCAGGCATGTGACATTTACTTGTGTCTTCAGTTGAAAAGGAACTGTTTTCAAAAATGGCACACAGATGTGTGACTGTTCAGATTCTCTGTTCACCACCTCTCACTGACCATTGGGCTGCAAAGATTATCTATATGTGATCAAGCAGGTTATGTATAGGGTGTAAAAGTGGGCTTTTTTTATAAACCTTACCTTTATTTGCCTGTATACACAAAATGTGCCTTTGACCCTAGTTTATATGTGGATTATATTGTTAACTTTATTTTAAATAAAAAAGAAAAAAAACAATGATATGTCTTGTCTTTGCATTTTCTTAGTTGACTCAGTCACATTCCTGACTGAATGGCTCATTATGCGGCTCATTAGGGGCAGGGTCTTAATCTCCCCAGGTGTAAATCACTTCATTATTCATGAAGAGTCACACCTCTTCGCATATGGCCTACCTCAACAAAAAGTGTCTTAGAAATTTAAAATCAATACAATGTTTTATGTGTCAGAGTAGGGAGGATCATTTCCACATCATTTTGAAGCAAAAACTCTACACTAAAATATACAATTCTCAAAAGTCTTGTGAAAAAACATTTAGTATGCATTTTGAGGTATTGTTTCAGTTACTTTTTTTTTTTGTTTTTTCAATAACCACGCATAAACATTATTCCTTTAAAAACACAAACATGTACATACATGTTCCTCACATATTATGGTAGCCTAGTTTGTGCTGAATACAGTGTAATGACACTTTTGTCATTAATATGTTTATAATCAACTGATAAAAGCACAAATGTCAGAGCATGTCAAAACTTCTCCAGGGCCCAAAATCAGCCTCAGACTCCAGAGGGTTAAAAGAATGTTTTGAAATTTAAATTTCAAAAAGCTTCATGAAGAAACAGGAATATGTGATATACTTTAATATTTTAAATGTAACATAATTTATTATTCATCCCTGAGGGTAATGTCATACCCGTTTACCCATATTTGTTAATTTTGCTGTGCTAAAATCTAGTGTGGTACAGCCTAAGCATTCTGGAAAACTGCAATGGCTTCTGTTCACCCTCACCAAACCCATTTCTTGGAGGACATGTGGGTTAATGTTGATTTGATGTGTTTTCATCCAGAGCATGGGGACAGCAGTATTAGTCAGTCCATTAGTATGCTAATAAACAGATGTGTGTTAGAGGTGCTGGTTAATAACGTTCCCCAATGTTTTTAAGAGACGATTTCATCACCAGCGATTACATGATTGCTCTCCGTGATTGAAATTATATGTAATTACTTGAATATCACTTAGCTAGATTCATTCTCTGTTCTTTAATGCGAAGGATAAAAAATTTAATTCACCATTATGTAATTTTGACCCCATATTGTTTTCTTTCATCTGTGAAACATAAAACATACCTGCGAATTAGTCGCGAAATTCGCCATTTTGAATCAAAATATGCCGTTCCTGTGAATCATGTAGATCCGGTTAAAATCACAAAAATGTTCTCCTGTGTGACAACAATATAGTTCGTAACATGACACCTTTTTCACCTCTTCTGGAGTTTGTGGGTCTGATAAAATAAGATATTAGAGAGGAAGAATGCCCAGCTGCACTTTTCCTTACAACGAAGATGGATGGTGACACTGCAAAGCTCCAGAAAGCATATACATATGACTCATGCACTATATATGCTTTCCAAGCCCATGACTCATTCCTATATTATATTAGGCAGCTAAAACTGTTTTCAACATAAGAAATGTTTCTTGAGCACCAAATCTGCATGTTAGAATGATTTCTGATGGATCATGTGACACTGACGACTAGAGTAATAATTCTGCTTTCCCTTCACAGAAATAAATTACACTTTAAAATGTATTAAAATAGAAAATGGTTGATGAGCATAAGAGACTTCTTTCAAAATCATACTCTCAAAAAAATCATAATTATTCCAGATTTTTGACCAGTAGTGTACTGTTAAGCTCCAAAAGAGGGGAAAAGCCATCCATATGACTGATACACTATATTATTTCTAAGCCCATACAATAGCTTAGTGTGAGAAACAGACAAAAATTAAAGCCATATTGCAAAATTTAAGATCACTGTTCTGTTAAAAAAAAAAAAAAAAAATTGCAAGTTTAACCATGAGGCTTTAGAAAATGCATAACAGAGCAGACATGGATCATTTATGATAAATTTATACTGCCTTTTTTGTCCTTTTTGGAGCTTGCCATTATAATTACCATTCACATTTTTTATGTAATAGTATGGAAGCTTGTTTCTGCCACTAAATAAAAAATAAAAAAAAAGGTAATTGTGACACTTTATCTCACAATTCTGACTTTCTCTCTTAGAATTGCATGATATAATCTTGCAATTGTGAGTTATAAAATCAGAATTGTGAAAAAAACTTGCAATTGTGAGTTGTAAAGTCAGAATTGCGAGATAAACAGTCCACTTGCTTTTGAAAGAAAGAACATGTCCTGTTTCTGGAGTGAACATCACTTGAAAAGTTTTGATCCAAATTGCTGATAATTTGGACTGCAAAGTATCACCAAAAAAAGACTAACCAATCACAAAGTTAAGAATGAAGTGCTTTTTTATGATCGATGACTGCTTTCAGTACTCAAGAACTCTTTCACATCAGTAGCTGAAACAGCATGGTGTCAAAAAAATGACACTTTCAAATATTTGGGTGCCTGTTTTTAACTCTATCATTACATTATTTCATCCTGTTGTTCTCTCTGGCCCTTCATTCTTGTAGTGGGTAATTTACCTCCCTCTGGAGGCTCTTCAATTGCTCCTGTCTCCTTATTAAAAGAAATCTCTTTAATACACATCACACTGTTCCTGCTGCTTTATTGATTTATTCGCTGATATTAATGTTTTTGTACTCTTGTTTCTCTTCAATTTATCATTCCCCTCCCCTCTCCTCCCTTCCTATGCTTCCTGCTCCTCTTCTCTCTCATATGTCCTGCCTTTTCTACCTCTTCTCTCTCTTTTCCTCCAGCTGAACATGAATTCTGCCCCCACCTTCATGCATTTCCCAGCCAAAGGGAAGCCGAAGAGGGCAGACACCTTTGACCTTCAGCGGATTGGCTTTGCCTCTGAGCAGCTGGCCAAGTGGATCGCAGACCGTACTGATGTGCAGGTACTGTATGTCTAAAGGCATGCAAAACTATATACTGCTGCATTACTACATTTTTTTTTTTTTGAAAGAAAATCAGCAAAGATGCATTAAATTGATCAAAAGTGATAGTAAATATATTAATAATGTTACACATTTCTATTCCAAATGCTTTTGAACTTTCTTCCTGGAAAAAGTTAGCATGATTTCCACAAAAATATAGAAGCAGCAATGTTTTTCACATTGATAATGGTAATAATAAGTACCAAATCAGCATTAGAATGTAGAGTTATTAGATCATGTGACATGTGACATAAATTACATATTAAAATAGAAAACTATTATTTTAAATTGTTATAATATTTCACAATTGTACTGTTTATACTTTATTTTTGATAAAAAAAAATGCATAAAACTTTTGAATGATAGTCAGAAATCCCTTAAAATTGAATGAGAAATGTGCCAATAACATTTTTTTCAGAATATATATAAACAATTTTATGCATTTCATATCACTCTTGGTGCATTTCAGTGTTTAGCAAATAAAAGTGTAAATGCATCACTATCATAATGTACGAGACTGACAACGTTTTAAAATTTAAAAGCACGGCTGTTGAAAGCAGACTGCTCTGCCTTACAGACACATTTATTTGCGATCTGTCGCGAACATTTATTTTAGCTTTTATAATGGTGTCTTTTGCCTGATGGCATTTTTATAACCCTCAAAAGCTGTTTTTATAAACATTTTTTTCATATAGTTTGACTGTTTAGTTATAGTTTGAGAAGCGGTCTTTTAGAAGCAACATTGCAGATGCCAAAATGGGCAGAAATAAGTCTCAATAAACACTTTTTGAAAGTCAGAAGCAACATCTTTGCTCCCCTCTCTTGAAAATGCAACCTCTTTATGATCTTTCAAGACATGTTAGCACAGTTTTATACATAATAATATAGTGCTTGTATAACTGATGCCAAAAGCTTGAAAGTATAATTATGTGTCTGACATCCTACAAGACTGTTTGAGGACAAATATAAACACTCTTTTGATTAAAGGATTTCTTCTGTGCTTTCAACGATTACAGTACAGGCTTCTGTAATCCTTGCTTTGTTTTATCCGTCTGGAACAGTGAACTCCTTCCTGCTTGCTTGGTAAATCAAGCTTTTTGTCAATGCAATTCTTAAAAAAAAACAATAATAAAATCTGATCAGTGAGGAAATGTGCAAACTGACGGATTCACAAAGTCTAACAAAGTAGGACCTAGCAGTGCTTTCATGCGAAAGCAGAACCAGATATGGGGTCTCCAGCAAATGGAGACAGATAACATCTGATTTCCCCATCATGTTAACATAGATTTTCCCTCCAGAGAAGCTCTCACTGAAAAATATCACCGGCACCTTAATGCGTTTACAGACGACTGCCTTGGAGCACTGGCACTAATTCAGTTGCCTTATTAAGACTCTACCTCAGTTTCAGCTTTAATACTTTTAAATCAGTCACTTAAGGTATACATCACCTTTTAAGGAAGGGCTGAGTTATGTCAGAGTTGATGAAAAGCTACTTTTTTTTTAAGGCAGATTTTCCTCAGATGGAGTGCACTGATTAAGAAGCGCTTTGTAGATTACAGCGGAGGTCATATGTTAGAAACGCTCTTCCCTCCATGCAGTTGGACTCGTTATCTTTGATTCATCTTCAATTCGCATTTCTGTAGAGGCACGGAAACACTTTGTGAACTACAGTGTTTTATCCTGGCTAAAGGAAAACCGTTTACAAAATTGTAAATAGAATGGTATGCTTTATTCCTCTATCATTTATTTCATTCATGGGTTAATGCATGCATACCCATACATGCATCATTTATTTTGCTTTTATTTATTTTTTATTTTATTTTATTCTTTGTTGTGACTCTGTTAGTAAATTACCATAACATTAGCTAAACATTAGCTATTTATTTTGTTTTTATTTATTTATTTTATTTTTATTTATTCTGTTTTATATCCGTTTACTGTAAACATAAATTACCGTTATTTTTTTTTATTTCTCTATTTAGTAAATTACCATAACATTAGCTAAATAGGAAAAATTAGAGAGAATGCAAATATAATGCATACATCAAAAGTATTTTTGTTTTTTTATTTATGTGCTGTTTTTATTTTAATTCTATTTTAATTCTATTTATCTATTCTATTTTATTCTATAAAATAGAATAAAATAAAATAAATACTTTGATGTATGCTCTATTTTATTACTCTGTTTAGTAAATTACCATCATTTTTATTTTATTTAAATTTTATTTTTATTACAGTTTACTGAATTACCATAACATTAGCTAAATAGGAAAAAGTAGAGAGAATGCAAGTATAATGCATACATCAAAATGATTTCTTTTGTTTTTATTTATTTATTTTATTTTTATTTATTCTGTTTTATATCCGTTTACCGTAAACATAAATTACCATTTTTATTTTGTTGTTTTATTTATTTATTTATTTATTTATTTTTTATTATTTCTCTATTTAGTAAATTACCATAACATTAGCTAAATAGGAAAAATTAGAGAGAATGCAAGTATAATGCATACATCAAAAGTATTTTTGTTTTTTATTTATTTATTTACCGTTTTTAATTCTATTTTAATTTATCTATTCTATAAAATAGAATATAATAAAATAAAATAAATACTTTGATGTATGCATTATACATCAAAGTATTTATTTTATTTTATTCTATTTTATTACTCTGTTTAGTAAATTACCATCTTTTTTTTTTTTTTATTTAATTTTTATTACGGTTTACTGAATTACCATAGCATTAGCTAAATAGGAAAAAGTAGAGAGAATGCAAGTATAATGCATACATCAAAATTATTTCTTTTGTTTTTATTTATTTATTTATTTATTTTTATTTATTCTTTTTTATATCCGTTTACCGTAAACATAAATTACCATTTTTATTTTGTTTTATTTATTTATTTATTTATTTATTTTATTATTTCTCTATTTAATAAATTACCATAACATTAGCTAAATAGAAAAAAAAGTAGAGAAAATGCAAGTATAATGCATACATTAAAAGTATTTATTTTATTTTATTCTATTTTATAACTCTGTTTACTAAATTACCAAAATATTTTATTTTATTTTGTTCTTTTTACCAAATTACCTTAACATCATCTAAATTAGCTATTAGTCTTTGTCAGCCTATCTGTGCGCGTTGGATCATTGTTCGTCCACCCCCTGGAGTAGACAGAATTATAGATGAAGTCGGCCATTTTTATCATAGATTAATCTGATCTGATTTGGAGGCAGCAGCAGAGTTTGTAGTACACGTTTTGAAGGGAAACATTAAGACCTTGAGCGACAGGCACTAAACGTGTTTACAGCCCTCTGGGTCTCGCATCACAACGCTCATAAATAGAGCATCCTGAGCGTCCAATGCATCTTAGACTTACTAGCCCTCTGGGTCTACTTTTGGCCTAAGGCGAAGAAAAGAGTGCAAAAGAGAAGGGAGAGATCGTCAACCTTTGCAGGAATGAATGCATTCAGTAGACAATGGCTCTGTCTGAAACCTAAGGCAATTGCCTCGCTGCATACAGTCAGTGACTTCACATGCAGTGGCTTTAAATGAAGTTTCCTCCTCAGGAAAAGGTTTCATTGAAAGTAAGATATTCAGACCGTAACACATACAAATTTAAGTGGCCTTGAGATTGCAGTGCTTTAAGTTGAACCTGGGCTTTAATTTCCTTTTCATTTTTTTTTTTTTTTTTTTTTTTTTCATTTTGACCCTCTTTATTTCTCTCTAATTTTACTTCTTCATTTTGAAGTGGAGTAAGGTTCATAGATATTTCTTCATTATTTTTCTTGTGTGTCTTTAAAAGACAAAACATTGGGACCCCAGGAAGAGTAGCCACTGTCTAGGTAGTGGCTAATGGGGATCCAAATAAACAAATAACAGGACAACTGACAGAATACTGTTTTTTTTTTTTTTTCATGTTTTAAAACCTATTTTTACATGCTTGATTACAACAATATCTGAGAAATAGTTTTTGTCTGTCTGTCTGAGTTTGGTTAATTATTTGTTTACTTTTTACCAATGTTAATTAGGGGTGTGACGAGATCTCTTGCCACAAGATCTTGCGAGTTTAAAATGTGATGAGATTTCTTGGCGAATTGAAAAGCTGGGTGAAATTAGGATTGAATATACCACTGCTTCGTTTACATTATGCCTCAACTGTCATTTTGCTTTTTATAGAAATAAAAACATTGAATTCAGTTGGATAAAGGTTGATTCAATTCAATATAGCTCATCCAACATGAGCTGTGTTGAGTCATAGGCTATAGTGCATCAGGAATCGGAGTTCACTGATCACATGACGAGTTGACTGACAAGACCATGGCGGAAGATTCGTTGCACAACAGAGCCTAAGCATCTGACAGATGTCTTCTCCTGTAGAATGTGCGCTCAGCACCGCCGCCCCCTATTCACAGAGTACGCGCGAAAGTGAAAGTAAAACGCGATTTCAATACCCCGCATTTTGAGAGTGGCTTGCTGATGCATGCAAAAATTTCCCAATATGAAAGCTATCTTTGGCTGGGCTGTGTAGTTGTAACCATCTCTTAGATCATTATCATGCTTGAAGTAAAATTTGGTCTCTATTTGCACTTTGAACATGGTCTCTATTTGCACTTTGAAACTTTGGAATAAACTCCCTGTTAGTTCAAATTAACTCAATCTGAGTGTACATGCATAACCATCAAATAGACTCCAGCGCAGAGTTAAAATAATTCTGCTCTCGTAGTTGAATTTTTAATACTTTTTTAGAGTTAAAATTGAACTCTTTCTGGAGTTAAAATACTAATCCTACGGAGAGTAATTGTAACTCTAAATTATAATTATAATTATAATTATAATTAATAATTATAATATGAATTATAATAATTATAATATGAACTCCTTATCATAGTTAAAAATCAACACTTAAAAAATATTTAATTTAACACTTCTTAGAGTTAACATTTATTTAACACAATATAATGTTTTATGTGAAAATGACTACACTGAACACCATACTCTCGACTTGCTGCTTTTATATGAGCAAATCCATAGATTAGATTTAGAAATTCCATGCATGGACACACTTTGGAATGAATTGCTGTCATAAACAACTTCACAGTGAACAACTCATTTAAATAAGAAACTCTCTGATACAACATAAAACACCCATATGACATTTGGGCATCAAAAGATTTGAAATGTCTTAAACTTTCCCTTTCTATAACCAGTATCTTCCTTGTTTTTTTTTTTGGGTTTTTTTTACCCACTTTCATCCTCAATCCTCCAAAAAAAAAAAAAAAAAACCTTTACCATTGTGTAAAATGATGGTTATGTTGCTGAAAAGTGTCATGTTTTCATCAGTACCCGTGCAAACAAAGAGTCCAACACGATAGTCAACACCGTAACATTTTAGCCACTTTGTGAGATTGACAGTGGCTTGTGAATCAACATGGAGAGATGCAGTTACATCTTTTGAAAATTCAAGTGTCTCAAGTGAACACATTTTGACTGGACCAGACTCAACTGCTTTTAAAGACAAGCATTCCAAATGATATGCTACTGCAAACTGGTGTTTATTTGCAAGTCAAATTCTTGAAGTTCTTCACCCAATCTTTAAAAAACTGTGCTTTGCTTCAAATCCCATGGTTCAGATATGAATTAGTAGTCCAATCTTTAAGTCCATTAGTCTTTTGTGCTGCAGAACCAGGGTCATGTTGTGGCACACTTCTCATCATTTAACTCCAGAACACTCTCCTGAACATAGATGAATGAACTCCAAAATACAACACAGCCATGGAGTATCCCATAACACGAACTGTAGTCAGAGTTTAAAAAATAAACTCCAAAAATCTTTCACACTTTTTTTGCCTAACTCCTGATTTTTCAACTGCAGAAATTTGCTGTGTAGAATCATTTCTAAGGTCTAAAGAGACTCATACAGGACAGAAGCAAGTCAGTTGAGTTTGTGGCAAAAGTGTTTGAGTATTGTTGTCTTTTACCACATATGATAATTCATACTCAGAAAGTAGAACTGAAATGACATTCATTACTAGATGATTAGTTAAAACATTTCAAATGCACCTGCAGAATATTTTTGTATAGTCATGTTGGGGATTTCTTAAAAATAGAGCCTACTGTGTAAAAATCTTGTCTCATCTTGTGAGCTCTCGTCACACCTCTAATATTAATAATAATAATAATGTTATTACCATATGCTGTCAAGTGTCAAAATTTCACTTGTGTTGACCATTTGTATGCTTTATGCTACCACTATTGCAATTAGTACAATTATATTCTTAACAATATAGGGTATTGTTTTAAACAGTGTCAGAATTGTTGAAATCATGATGTAATTATTTAATAATTAAGTATTTAAAGTGTTATTTCTAGGTTGCTTATCAAAGCTACTGTAATCTGTGACACTTCGACACTGACATGATGTTGTTGAAATTAACTTTTTTCAAAAAGTCAGATTTTGCTTCCACTTAATTGTTACATTAATTATTCATGGAGCATTGGCATTTTTCCCTCAATAGAGGGTGTAGGTCAAAAGTTGAATTTTTTGTTTGTTTGTTTGTTTTTGTCTAGATTCGGGTGTTCCGGCCACCCAACTACTCGGGTACGATCGCTCTAGCTCTGCTGGTGTCTCTGGTCGGTGGGCTTCTCTACCTGCGCAGAAACAACTTGGAGTTCATCTACAACAAGACTGGCTGGGCCATGGCCGCACTGGTGCCTAATGTTCATTATTTATCCCTAATTCAAATTAAACTGCTGGAGCCATGCTTTCAGTTGAAAACTTGCCAGATCAAGCAACAATGTATATCTTGGCAGCAGTACAATGTTCTGCTCTCTCTGGCCCTAGAACCATTCAACTACTTCAACAACTTCAACACTTTTGCTATTGCTTTATAAGGTCCTTTAATAAAATAAAACCAGCTGACCATGGAGTAAGCCTAGATTAAAATTATTTATAGAGTTTTTAAGCTATAAAATAGGCCAATTTATTGAATCTAAACCCAAGATGATGCAATAAAAACAGAAGACAACAGCTCAAGGGGACAAAGCATAGAGTCATTGTGCTTCTTACCACCTGAGGCCAAAATTATGTGCTGTGTCTTGCATAAAAGTTTGATTTAAAGTGTTGTGCTGTCTGTAAATTGTAGAACTTTGGCTTTCGATATTTATTCCCCAAAGTCTGAAGGTGGCTGACCTTTACTGCTCTGATGGATAAAGTTTGTTATCCACCATATTGATTATAAAGGCAGTTTGAGGAAAGTTTTTTTTTTTTTTTTTTTTGTGTAGACTGCAAGAATGTTGATCTTTATCGTTCACTCTTTCTGTTTGTCATCTGACCATATAACTCAACTAATACACTCTAAATCTCTCTCTCTGTTTTCTTTTCCACAGTGTGTGGTGTTTGCCATGACCTCAGGTCAGATGTGGAATCATATTCGTGGTCCTCCGTATGCCCACAAGAACCCTCAAAATGGTCAAGTGGTAAGTTCTACCGATATTTGTCTCAGAGCTCCATATGTGTGACACCACTCATCTAAACCTCTCCAAACTCAGTTTGTGCTCTTTCATGACTCGGTTTTCTTTGTTTGTGTCTGTGCAATAAAGGTGCCCTAGATTCAAAATTTGAATTTACCTCGGCATAGTTGAATAACAAGAGTTCAGTACATGGAAAAGACATACATTGAATTTCAAACTCCATTGCTTTCTCTTTCTTATGTAAATCTCATTTGTTTAAAAGACTTCCGGAAAACACGCGGATACGCGGATGTTACGTAACAGTCGGGGTGTACACCCCAATATTTACATATGCCAGCCCATGTTCCCAACATTATGAAAGGCAGATGGAGCAATAATAACTGACATGATCCATGATAGCATGATATTTTTAGTGATATTTGTAAATTGTCTTTCTAAATGTTTCGTTAGCATGTTGCTAATGTACTGTTAAATGAGGTTAAAGTTACCATCGTTTCTTACTGAATTCACGGAGACGAGTCGTCGCTATTTTCATTTTTAAACACTTGCAGTCTGTATAATTCATAAACACAACTTCATTCTTTATAAATCTCTCCAACAGTGTAGCATTAGCCGTTAGCCACGGAGCACAGCCTCAAACTCATAGAAAATCAAATATAAACATCAAAATAAATACTTTACTCACATAATTCGAAGCATGCATACAGCATGCAGGACGAACATCTTGTAAAGATCCATTTGAGGGTTATATTAGCTGTGTGAACTTTGTAAATGTGCTGTAATATAATCGAGAGCTCGTGTGGCAGGGAGCACGTAAATTAAAGGGGCTGCGCGCTGAAAAAATCAGTGCATTGTTAATGATGCCCCAAAATAGGCAGTTAAAAAAATTAATTTAAAAAAAATCTATGGGGTATTTTGAGCTGAAACTTCACAGACACATTCAGGGGACACCTTAGACTTATATTATATCTTGTGAAAAAGCATTCTTGGGCACCTTTAAATGGCTATCCGTTATGTGAAGTTTTGCTAACTCAAGTTCTACTTGGTATTATGACCCATCCCGTCAATTCTTGGGCAATGAATCCTGTGGAATATTAATTCCTACAAAGGATATAGCCTACATTCAAATAAAAAAAAATATTGCACTCAGTGTAAATAGAACTGGCACCCAAATAATGTGATAGAGCCTGACAGAACTACGAAAAAATGCGAATTGGATGTCAGAGAAGTGACCTGGAGGGTAGAGCACACGCATTGGTATTTTTGCACAGACGACCCGAATTTGAATCCGGCTCGTGACATTTTCCAATCTAACCATCCCTCCTTCCACTCAACTCCCTATTCTTTCATGTCTCCACTCTCCACCTTTACTGTTTGGAAATAAAATATGGAATTTGATTTGACTAATTTCCAGTTATGGATAAGTATTGAAAAAAGAAAACAGAGTATGGAAAAACATGTTTCCAGATTATTGTCCTTATTCGGTTTTCTAAAAAATAAATGTATCATACAAGCAGAAGCAAAAGTTTAGTGATCCTTTAGTGATTGTCAAACACAACTAAATGCATTCAAGATGCACATTCTACCATAAGTGAGTATCTTTTGAACTTTGCTAAGAGAATGTTTACTCAAATGCCACTTAAACCAGCAACAGATAAGTGAGCAAACCATCATCTAAATTAGACTGTACTTTGCTGTTTGATGATAATGCAACATCAAACCACATTTACAGTATCAAACTGATGTGTCAGAGATGAATATATGTAGGTTATAAAGTGTTTTAGGTTTGTAAGTGCATGTTATCACTTCAAGAAAACCAATACAGAAACTGAAAATAAAAATATTTACAGATGACTGTACTATATACCAAATATAATGCTGATTGTGATGCTGTATGAACCATTTATGTTAAGAATGGTCTTAAAAAAATCTACAGAGATGCTTGGAAATTTGAGTCTGAAAAAGGATGGAATTTTGAAATAAAAAATGTGTAGGAACCCTGTTATAGTATCATATTATTAAATATTGTATGCTAATATAGTATGCCAATAGAGTGATATTATACATTTACCAGAGCAATTTAACATTTAGTGTGATTGAATAATTTATGATTATTAAAAAAACGTTTAAAGCCAGCTGTACACAGCACAACAATGGAACAGAACAGATTTCTTGAGGTGTTTGTTTGTTTAAATAATGGTGCGCTCATGGCAGAAGTTATCAAAGCTTTTTAATATAGCCAAGGCTTGTTGTTAATATGTACAATCCTGTGATATATTTACACAACAACAATCCACAGCAGCTGCACTCACCTGCTGTTCTGCATCTACCTCTTATTGGCTTCTAAGTGATCCCTCTAGTCAATAACACAATAAATCTGAAATGATTAAGGCCTTTTAATTATTAAAACATAAATAAGAGGATCTGCGTCTTTCAGTGCATAATCCTTCCTAGTAGCACTTCATCACCGTCCCTCATTAAGCTCCAGACAGGAAGTTGAAGCTGCGTTTTTTCATCTAATAGCCCTCTGTGGCAGAGGTGAAATGAAAATGCTGATGACATGGGGAAATTAAAGTCAGTGAGGTAAGGTTGTAACATCTAACCTGTGCTATACAAAAGATACCATTAGTGCTATTGTAAAATTATACCTCCATTGACTCAAGACCTCGATGCAAATTACCGTCCAGAAGCCAGGTAGAGCAAAAACCATATTAGGTGGTATTACAATTATAAGCATTTGTCAAATTCTTTTTTTTTTTTTTTCTGTTGAAAATATCCTTGAAATTTTGTAAATATTTCATCATGTCATAGTCATCAGTTTTACACTGTTTTACGCAGACTCAAATGACATTTAATTGAATAAATGTATAAGACGACAAAAATGTGTCAAATTCTTACAGTAATCGCCAGTAATATGTTTGAGTCTTTAACTCAATGTTACAGTGAACCTGCTTTCTGCTCTTTCAGCTCAAGACAAACCTCAAACATACTATGATTATATTATTTGAATCAACTGTATAAAACAGATTTTATCAATGTAGAAAGAGTTGGGGTCAGTTTTTGTAATTCTTTTAATTAATTTAATACATCCTTGCTGAATAAAAGTGACAGTAAAGAAGACATTTACACATGCACACACATGCAGTTATTTTGTATTATAATAATATTTCACATTTTTACTATTTATACTAGTATAAAGGGTATGCACGTGACGCCACCGTCGGCCGTTATGACTGTGGTCACGCCCACTGAGTGGCACAAAGACTGAGCGGCAGCATTGATTTTCAGCATGAATGTTGCAAAAAACACACAAAACGCATCCAAAATGGGAAAGAGCTTTGCGATTGACTGTACAAATAGCTTTGACACAAAACCTGAGGTATATTTTTACGGACTGCCAAATGCTACTGAAAAAAAGAAGCAAATTTATTACTGCAATTCACAGAAACTGGACTCCAGGCAGAGAAACATAGATTTGCAGTTATCATTTTGTGTGAAAACGTTGGATTTTGCGGTAAAATCATACCCTATATATTGTATTGTATTATATATTGTGTTGACAACTCATCAATTAAATATTTACCATCTTATATTCTGCATAATTGAGTGTTTTTAAATAAAAACTGACTAAATGTCTAATATCTAATATCTGACTAATATCTAACACTGATATAAGTCATCACTCCAATTTTGACCTACCTATATTGTAGTTATATAAAGCGTTCATAGGCAGATTTGCTATATGTATTTCCCCGGCGTCAAAATCAGGCACATATAAATGTCAAGAAACACGATTCCTGGCTGCATGTCGATATCAATGGATTAGGTTTATTTGACATAAGGAACACTTTCGAGCCCAACCTTTTGTGTAATCGTTTGTTTTAAATTAAATCTATTAAATCCCCTATTAAATCCAGTTCTTTTACCACTCAGTCCAGCTAAGGGAGTGCGTTCCAGCGGGAAAGTGACATCAATGCATACCCTCAATATATGACAAACTAGTGCATTTTTTGCTCCTATCTGGACCTACAAGTCTTTTATGAACTTTTCTTGAGGTCCTTTGGAGCTTAGTCACAAGGTTAAGAAAAGATGCAGAACCAGCAGGTACAGTATTTTGCAGTAAAATGTAAAAAATAAACATGTAGTTGCGTGAAAGCCACACTCAGTGATTTGGTACTTAAAAAATAATTACAAGCGATAGATAATGTACAATCACTCTGTTATTTCTCGTAAAGTAAACCTAGACTCAAAGTATGAAATACGAAAATGTTATTGTTTTATTTCAACAGAGAGCACAAAGTGCTACAAGAGACGTGTTGAAAACGACAACGGTTGGGACGCCAATCAGTTGGACAGTTTAGAGATCATTATACAAACATATTTGACCACAGAGTGCCATGTTTGGCCAGTCAGAGTCAAGTATTCTTGCAGTCTTGTTCATTCGATTTGGAGATATAAATACATAACTGTACACTTAGTACCAAAAATGAGAAGCTTCTATAAATAGCTAGGAAAGATATCTCCACAAATGCCTGACTTCTAAGAGTATAAAAAGCTCACAGTCCTTTGGAAAAAGACAGGAATCAAAAAGGCAGAAAACAAATGAGCAGAAAAGCATCTCCGAATGACAATTAAGCCAAAGCCATGGAGGCTAATGTACTATAAATTGTTAAAAAGGCTCATCGTGTGTCTCAGTTGTTGTACAGGATTGGATGGTAAATGATGGTTCATTTATTTGGAGGATGTGCTGGCGAAGACATGATGAGAGGGGGAGGGGGGATTGTTGATTCTCTTATTCTGTGTTATTGTCTTATGAATCCTCTTATTCTGAGAATGTGGCCTGAAGACAGCCTTTATGAAATGTTCAGGCCTGAACATTGATCCAGAGACATAAACACACTGCTAACAATGCCATGAATCCCATACTCCAGGCTCTGAACATCTATAGCTTACAACAGGAGGATTTCTTGATCTGTCGTTCTCTAATCTCCAAGCTGGACCTGAAGGGGACACTTCTATTGTCATGAAAGTACAGTGTCAACTTGTTCTTAATGCTCACAAAAATCCAAAAGTTGAGCAGGCAATGAACAGGCCGGCTCTGATTCTGCAGAACCACTTCTGTCTGATTATATTTTAGAGTTATTACATTTCATGAGTTCTATTTATCTATACAACAGTTTGTTCTGGTTCTCGAATCTGATTGGCTGAGAGCCTTTTCTAGCCATGCAATATTCTACCAGTATCACAACGGGAACCGTTTCACCGTTTGCATCACTCCACTTGCAGTGAGTGTCATGGCGGATGAGCAAACCCTCCATTATTTTACAAATACTACTGTTGTTGTGTCACAGAATATAGTTTTAAAAGTTTTTTGTAGGCAAGAATGTAGTTATTTAGAACTGAAATATGTGACATATACAAACACAGCGCCTATTTGACAGTTTTTTTTGACGTTTTTGGAGAAGTGAGCTCCAGGCCATCGGCGGCCTTTCAGCGCTTGTGTACCACGCTGAGAACAGCTTTATCATGGCCAGTCCTTCAGGAATTTGCCACTGACTCTTATGTAGGCAGTGTTTAAATATGAGATATAATTCATATATCAAACGGTCAATCTTTTGTCCTATTAATCTATTACTTGTTGGGCAAATTGATTTGGCTAAGGGCAAAGTTAATTTTCATAACTTTGTATTTTTATTTAACTGAAATCCTGTACTTTAGAGCACTTCTTATACTTTTATAATAGATAAAATTGTGTATTTAAATATTATTTTTCAATTAATAATATTTTGTATGAATAACATGCCATATTTGGTATTGAGAAAGAGTCCATTAGTGATTGTGATTTTGACAAAGTCAGTAGCAAAGACATTTAAATTGAAAGGGACTAAAACAAGGTTGTAAACAGGGACCTTGTTTTACTTTAAACAGCACCTTATAAGATGCAACGTACAAATGCATTGACTTGTGCTGTCATGGGAAATCCCCTTAACTGTTAAAAGGACAAAGATATCGCTTTCCTCAGCGGATGTTCACTGTTTTGTGATTATGAATATAAGATTGACCTGTAGAATATTAGCTAGATGCAGGTAATGCACTCTCTTGGTTGATATCTCTCTCCTAATATCTACTACATAATACAATAAGCTTCAATGAAGCAACTCAGCATTCCTTCGTTGCTAGTTCTAAAGTGACATTTTAGAATTAGAAGCAGAGGCTTGGGCTCAACTGTTAATTTGAATCTATGGCAGAAGAAAGTAGTTCCACACAAAAGAGGGTTTTTAAATACACTCCATTGATGTTTCTTATTTATTTACACACTTTTGCTGTCAAACTGTTGTATAAAAGCAATATCACACTCGTAGCCATGTGATAGGGCTCTATATCAGCACGGCTGTGATTGCCTATGCCCAAATTACAGCCGTGCTGATATAGAGTGATAATGCATGGCTATGAGTGTGATATTGTTGCTTTGATTGTATTTGATTTGTTTTTTTGTGACTGTTCAGGGTCATGCGAGTTAATTGGTCTATGCCAAAAGGAATTTTATGCAACATGGCCAAAGCATACATGCAATTAGTTGTTATCGCTGAAAAAAAATATTATTCTTTGCTAAAAGGCCTCAGTCGTACACAAAACTATAGCATGTTGCTGAGATAGATTTTTGGTCATCATTTATAGTTGTGCATTGAAGTGTGAAATTAAAAAAAAAGTGGAAAGAGGTCGTGCGAGAGACAGTGGTTGGGGGAGAAAAACATTACCCTGATTTTCTAAACTAAACGCTACATTTGCATGAAATTATATTGCTCTTGTCAGACTCTGAAAGTGCCATTTCCACATTTTCTCCGGCTTCATCCTGCAGCCCAGAGCAAAACCCATTTAGAGAGTAGAAGGTTGTTTTGATAATGAAAGCATCTGACTGCTTACTGACGAAATGGTGAGGAAATGCGAGGTGAAGCTAGGCATCTACTTGTGGTTTCGCACCTTAGGATAGATCACTCACACACACACAGACACCTCGCTGTGTTGATACTCAGGATGAACACGCTCTAGGCCAAAAGAGCTGAACAATTCTCAACATTTCCCTGGTTTTTATACCGTGCTATAAAGGCATTAATTTTGTCTTTCTTTTTTGGCTTTATGGGCATTTTAATAATTATAAAAAAAAGAGGGGGGGTGGGGCTGGCACTGAGGGTTATTTGTTATTAGATGCTATTTTATCCAAAATCAGATAGCGTATCATGTGAAGCAAATGTGCTCTTGATAAAATCTAATGTCTTGGCACATTTTTATCCCGAAGTACCTCCATTATTCCCATCTGAATGGTTATCGAGTCTTTAGTGAGACTTTTCTCTTTTAAAAGCATTGTTTCTCCCTGATAAAGTAGAAAGTCACTTCACAATGCTCACAAACACTGGTTTGGAATGTTAACACAGACAAGTTGAGTGATGCAAACTGCTTGACCAATCAAATTACTGGACCGGAGAGAGGTTAATTATCTAGTGTTTGGCCTGAACTCTGCTTTTCGTGCTAATAATTCACTTAAAAAGTTTGTCTCTTGAACTTGATCACAATATATTCGGTGTTCTCTTACAAAGTCACCTGAAGATGCCAACTCCTCTGCCCGCATTAGCCTTGCTTCAGTTCACCATTTTCATTTCATTTCCCACAATTCCTTAATGAACTCTTGCAGCCTCTCTGCATCTACCACCAGTAAGAGGTAAATCATCTGCCCTTCCCTTCCAGCATGTTGTCACTTTTATTACATCTCCGCAAATATTTTGGCTTTTAGCTTGGACGAAACTTTGCTGGGGAGTCTTTATTAACCGAATTGAACTGTGAACTGAAGCATTAAATAAATGTTGCACTTGAGGCAGACATTTTTCAAGATCTCTTCCTGGCGACTGTTGGGTTTTTTTTGTTGTTGTTTTTTTGTTTTTTCTGTACTCACTGATGCAGAGGGAGTGTAGCAATAAAAATGAATCTGTATAGCAAATGAGAGCTTTAATTACAGCTGAAACAAGAGACCTGCGGAGAAGAATAATAAAGAAAGCCAAAAGGAAAATAACAAACAGGAGAAGGAAAGGCAGATTAACTGTGAATTAATCACGTTGACGCCAATCTACCGTTTTGCCAGCAGGACTTTCTGGCTGAGGAAGTTTTTATGGTTAACTTTTTTCATTTTATTTGTGACAGCTAATGAATGGTGCACGTAAATAACCACAAAATACTTGTAGTAAAGGTTCTTTTTTCGAAACAAGCAGCCTCATTATGTGTATTACCTGTTTGAAAGGCAGCGTAGTTTTTTTTTTTTTTTTTTTTTTTTAAATCTCATTGTCGATTCTCCATTGCATATCAGTTCGAGCTGTCAGTCAGATCCAGTCCGGAAGACTCCAGACTGTCTGCCACTGTGACCTCTCACAGCTGGTCAGTTTCCAACAAATCTTTTTTTTCCATCCCTTTCCATGGTGTTTGGTGTTGTCTATTTGTATCCAGCACATGGTGTGGTCGATAGGTGACCAATAGCTGTTATTTTGAGGCATTGTAAAGATGTGTAAATCATTCATGCTGGGTTTGTGGTGATGTTGCTGGATGCAGTTAGTAAGGAAGCAGATGAAAGAATTAAAGTTTTCCAGCACCGTGCCAGATCTCTGGCGTGCGGCATTTGGCTGTGGAAAAAAAATCCTACATTTAAAAAATTGTTGATTATTACGTTTGAGTTCATGAGTTCGTCTACCAATGGTATGGAGGATTTATAAAGTCAGAATTGTGTGATATAAACTCACACTTGCGTTTCATAAAGTCAGAATTGAGAAAAAAGGCACTTTATAATGCAATATCTCACAATTCTGAGAAAAGAAGTCAGAATATAAACTTGCAATTGCGAGAAAAAAGTCAGAATTGCAAGATATAAACTCGCAATTGACCCTTCACCGGGAGTTTGATTGACAAGGGATCTAACCAATCAGAACGCCGAATCTGCCATTTTGTCCGACAAAGCAGTCAGGAGTTAGAAGATTAACCTCGGTGGACTTAAACTTGAAAAATGGTGTGTATTTACGTCTTTCCGCATTTGAAACAGCATTCCTTCTCATGTTCATTCATGTTTATTTGATGCTACATGAACTAGTAGGAAGAGATGATCGGATTACGAGCCTCTTGAGATGAGGCGCCACAGCAATCTGTCACAACACATTAAAGAGCCACAAAACGTTTTTTATTGTTTGAATTTCTTAAAAAACTACACAGTTTGAAAGCTGGGACTTTGTTTAATATCATAAGTAACCTGCTTTGTCTTGTCTGTCGTCGTGTTGTCAGCGTCCCCATTTTTCACCGCGTGTGGCCTGACAGCGTCATGGCTTGTCGGACAAAGCAACAGTAACTAAGGGGAGCGGGTCTTTGCGAAGGGTCAATTGCGGAGATGTCAGAATTGTGAGATAAAAAGTCGCAATTATCTTTTGAATTGTTTTATTCCATGGTGGAAAACAAGCTTCCATGTATTTGGGATTTATGGTTCTTGAAAAAAACAGAATGCATGGCAAATTTTTGATGGAGAATTATGCTTCGTGTCCACCATAAGGTGTAGTTACGGTATGTACCAGCAGGGGCACTTTACCAGCCAAACCCCTTATAAGTCATATTTGTCCATTAAGTGATAGTTAAACTATTTAAAATTGTTTATTAGTTGTATTAATTGGCATCATAATCAATGATTATGAAGCAGTTAATTATGCTTTTAGCTGTAGTATGCAGGGAATGACTGATTTGTTGTGGTCTAACCCAGATGCCTCAGCTGATCTGAGTGTTGATGGCTTGTCCTATATGATGAAATCAGCACCCGTCGTCCTGTCTAGGATTACCTGTCTTGCTCCATGCAGAGCAACTCTTTCCTGAGCTTGTTAGGCACCACACGGTTGTGCTGAAGGGTTGCCGTTGGCTGCTGGAGTTTTTGGTATCCCCTTGTCCATAAGCTTGAGAATTCTTTTGACAGGCTTGAAAACTCTTTCTCTAACTTGTTCTGGCAGCCTTATTTTACACACTCTGAAAGGCTGTTTGCCCTGCCACATCCAACTGGACTGAAAACGGTGGAGAAAGAACAGCTGACTGTGTTTACAAGTGTTTTGAATATCCTGATTATGTGTTTTGATTATGTAAGCATCAGCCTGTGTTGGAGGGTGTAGATGCATTCATCAGAAAGTGCTTGCGTTGAAGTGTATGTAAATCGCAGTGCAGTCCCAAATATTTCAAATAATTTGTGATCTAATTGTGACAGAATTCCAGATTTTGAAGTAGTTTTCTCAATAATAAAAAAAGTCTATTGTCATTCACTCATCTTCATCTCATTCCAGTATGACCAGTAGCAATGTTTCCATCCACTGATTTTTATTCACATTTTGGGATATTGCATCAAAAAACAGTGAAAAGAAATGCCAAGATGTGCATAAATTCTAAAAATGCGCTTAAAAAACTCTTTCACTCAATTGAGGTGGATATATTTTTTATTCGATAAAAAGACATGCGTATAAACTATGATGGAAACACAATTACCAAATAAATCCTTCGATGCACAAGAAAAAACTTTGCCTCAACAGTGGATGTGATTGGATAACTGGACTAACCAGTGATCTAATTTCATTGCACAGCATCTCAAATGTTGGTTTGATCATTCTGAAATGCCTGAGCCAAACTTCTGTCATCAGAATGATTTGGTGACAATGACGATAATGACGACCTCCCAGAAGTGTCTCGCATGATTGCGTCCCCAAATACCAGGCATCCGAACGCAAGATAACATGACAGGATTTTGTTCTCTTGAACACATGGGATGGAAACCCTACTTTATTCACAAATGTTTTATGCAATATTCCAATTTTGTGCATATGTTAAATTCACAATTGGTGCATGGTACATGAATCATTATCAGGATTTGGATGTTGTAATTAATAAGCTGATCCAGGTTTGAATGTTTCATTCACAAACAACTGATCCAGTTATTCAAAATTCACCCTTGTGTTCAAAAGAAGAAAAAGTCAAACAAGTTTTGAATGACATGTGGGCAAGTAAAGTACATGTACATTTTTGAGTGAACTACTTCTTTAATAAAGAATTGTAATCAGTTTGTGAGAGCAAATATTTACACCCCTATAAGGTCTGGTTCCATTCCCTTCATAGTGTGCAGCTGGTTCTCTGGCTGTCGGCCAGCCTGTATCCAAGTGGCTCTCAGAGCAGCCCGCTGATGAGCTGGCGCTCCAGACAAATTGATCTGAATGAAAACCACTCCACCCCAAAAAGAGTGCTCATTTCAGGGGAGAGATGTCTACCATTCACATAGAGCCATCTGGAATGCAATTTACGTGGCATGCTGTACAGGACGCCTTGTACTCTTAATTTGGAGATGCCTTAGAGTGAACAGTTTTGCACTTATACGCCGATTATAAGATCTAAGGCAACACGTTAAATCCACCATCTACAGTATACACCCAACCCCACTTTTTTTAAAAACAGACATGTTTTAAAACCACACTAAAACTCATTGGAAGGAGTGACAGGCCTCAGGGGAACTAAAGTCATGGTGATGCCAACACTTAGCCACTGCAGGGACAGCGCATCGCCAACAACTGAGTGAGTGGAGACGTAATGCTTGATGACAGTGTAGGGGTAATGAAAGGTTGCTCCCACACTGAGTAAAAATTCAATCTGCCTGCAGAAACCACAAAATTCCTCAAAAGCCTGATAGATGCTCCAAGCTACGTACTACGCATTCAAACCTGAGTGACTGGATTTTTGCTTCCTAGCAAGTGCTCCTTGTAATGTGGCTTTATGATGAAATACTAAGGGGAAAAAAATGGCCACTGCACTTGAGCGAATGCTTCAGTTGTTAGCACGATTTAAGCAATGGTACAAAACTGATGATGCATGAAATGTCTAAAAAAAATACCTTGACCTTTTTGGGGGCTATTTTGCAAACAAAACACACACACACACACACGAAAGCAAGGATTCAGCTGCCTATGTAAGGGCTCTTTAGCTGGCTGCCCACGGCCAAACACAGCCCGTCAATCATTTTTATACAGCCTTCCGATTGATTTTAATAATCGCTGGAGTGCCTGATACACCAAGGTGCACATTGTACAAATCTTAGCAATGGATTGTCCATATTCAAAGCTTTTTCTGCCCACAGTTCAGGTGTCCCGTATGAACCAGAAGTATTACATTCTGTCTTGTTTTATCTGATAAAATGCATCTAAGTATGTTTTGTCCACTGCAAACACACAGTGTCTTATTCAATACAGAAAAAAAAAATTAGTGATTCAAAACTAAACCAAGGTTTTGGTTTAAAGAAGAAATAACAAAAAGGTATGAGTGGCGTCTGGTGGGTTTTAAAATAGAGGAGGCACAAGGATTTTTTTTTTTTTTTTTTTTTTTTTTTTAACTGCTTTAAAATTGCTTTTTGGTCACTTTTAGACAGAAAATTTAAAGAAAATTACACATATACAATGAGATAATATCAATATAATTTCACTGTCCTAGGCTATCACTTGAAGTGTTAAAGGTGCTAAAGAGGATGTTTTGTTTTATACATTTTTGCAATATTACTTGAAACTGTCTTTACTAACTGATAAAAGACTATTTATTAGGTGCACTGAAAGGAATAATATTAATATACATCATCTGTGCACGAGGTAGGGCCTTAAAAACATCAGCCAATCGTTTACACGATCATCACATCACACGTGCGCGGATTGGCTCTCTAGCTTGTCAATCACTGCCATGGCGTTCCTTGTGAGAGACGTGTGCAGCTGCACGCTCCAGTAACTTTCCACACTCCACAGGCGCCGCATGCAATGTTTTTGTCAGGAGACAGGAGTAACAACTGCAGATTATGAGTTACCTGCGGTGAGTCCGACATAATGAATCCACTAACACGACACAGCGAATGCTGGTGGTAAACACTCGTGTTCCAATACTCGTGCACGAGTTTTGGGAGGCGTTCCCTGGAAATTCTTACGCATGCGCTCATTTCAAAAACTCAGTAACAGTCTTTGGTTTCTCAGTCGACGAAAAGATCCTCTTTAGCACCTTTAAAAGAGCACGTTCAGCCGTTTAGTGAAGCTGATTGATATAGTCTATATCCAACTTTAGGCGTGAAATCTTCCTTCATTTTTAATTTGTAGCTGCTGTTTGAATGGTTGCTTGGTAAATTTTTTGACAATCAAATATTCAATATCTCTACTCTCTGTAAATAAGGTAGTTGGTACATTATCAGCGAGAGCAGTTCAAACTAATATCACAATATCACAAAAGTCTCTACAATTATTGGTTGATATACCGAGAGAGGCTGGCCTCCTCTGCAATGTTTTTTTTTTTTTTTTTTTTTTTTTTTTTGGCAGTTTCGGCTTGTTCGGGAAAGAGCAGCGGTGGTTCTAAATTCAGAAATATTTTATGGTGTCACAGTGGTGAAATTACAAACAAGAAATACACATTCTGAGACATGAAATGCAATGAATTACTGGGAATTGTATTAACATTAAATCATTCTTCTCCCATTTTCACCTAAACATTTTTGATAGTCTGTGCCTTCCTTATCTCCCCTGATGAGCCGCCACTATATTATACACTACCGTTCAATAGTTTGCAGTCAGTGAGATATATTTTTTTTCATCAACATTTTTGAAAGTCTCTTACACCGTGTTTACACCGGATGCTAGCATCGTGATACCACACAAGATCAGCTATGTTGTCTACTATGGATATGACTGATGCCTCGTTCTATTCATGACATACTCCAAGCACTCATGATACTTCTCATAGGAAGGACAAATGGATTTGCAGCGGTCGCTTTGTTGCATCCAGTGTAGACAGCTTCTAGCTATTGTGGCGCTATGCAACGCGTCAAGGTCGTGGCCGGTGTAGACACCGTGTTATGCACACCGATGCAGCAAAATACAGGGAAAACGGTAATATTGTTACAATTTAAACTAACTTTTTTTATTTTATTTTAAAATAGAATTTATTTCTGTGAAGTAGAAGTAGAAATATTAAAAAAATAGAAATGTTTTGTAACATTATAAATGTTTTTACTTTCACTTTAAATTTAATGCACCCAAGCTAAATAAATGGTTTTATTTATTTATTTAAAAAATAAGATCTTAGATTAATTTATTTTCTTAGATTTTTATTAAAGTAAATCCAGTTTTCCAGTCTTTTTAAAGGGATTTTATAAAGCTTAAATTGAATACCCCTCACTATTTTAATGTAAACAGACACGGCATTAAGTGTGTTTAGTTCTGTTTTTCATTTTAACATCTTACTTACAGGTGAAGGTCTAATAATTACTCTCAAAATTGTTTCTTCCCTTGAGTTTTACATCTTGATAATCTGGTCCCTGAAAGAAAGTAGTTGAAGTGCCCTGGTCTGTTCGATATTATAATAATCTCCTAAATCTTTTTTTTGTTTTTTAAACCTTGTGTTTTTTATATATGTACTTTCATAGGGGAAGTACTTTTTTTGCTCTCTCTCTCATGAAAGTGTTTTTTTTTTTTTTTTTTTTTTTTGTGCGTGTTTTGCAAATGCTCATTGGCATCATTAAAAATAGACAGAAAATTAATGGGTTCTTTGTGAAATTTGCTGAACTTCCTCCGTAAGCAGCAATGTATAATTAATATCCCACTTGTGCTCCAAACCAAACCTCTATTATTTTAACCTACTATATGATCTCTCTCTCTCTCTCTCTCTCTCTCTCTCTTTCTCGCTCTCTCTCTCTCTCATCCCACTCTCTCTCTCTCTTCCCACTCTCTTCCTCTTTTTCTGCTTTGTTGACTTTTCATTTATCTCCATCACTGACTCATTCTTTTGACCTTTAATAGTGAAGCCTTAAAACAGTAAGGGGGGAAAAAAAAAACAGGAACAAATGATTTGCAAAGGTTACTACATCAAAACTATTAGGGTGACTATACGTCCCTGAAACAGAAAATTTGTCTTTTGTGATTAAAAATCACATATCGCATATATTACAGCAATTAGGTGTGAAATTTAACAGCTTATATCCACAGATAAAATACCACAGATTGTACAATGCTAGTGTACAAAGGGCTAAAAACAGGAATACTCATACATTTTTACTCAGGAGGAAAGGAAATGGATTTCATATCAGAGCTCAAGGGAAAGGCATCATAACGGCTTCATGTTATGCTATAAAGGGTGGTGTAACACCCCAAAGACATAAAGAAATCTGGTATTTTCGACATCCATTCAGCCAAGAATGTCTCTAACCATCAATCTCCAAATGTGTAATCCTGAATCCTGGATAAATTCATGGTCTCTCAAGGATTTGTATCCATAATTGAATAATCACACATATATTCATTGTCCAATTATAGTGCTGAGCATTGAACTTATTCCTCTCTACCCACGCTATTTTCTCTATCTAAGGAGAGAGAACACATACTGTAATGCTCAATTCATCAGATCAATTGGAAGGGCCACAGAGAGTATTACGGTATTTTTCATTGCGACTATTGTGCACAACTGCAATTTACTTTTCGAATTTATGTCATTGCCCTAATGTGCTATGCATGTTCTTCTGGCTTTTTGAGTAAGAGTTTTGCATTGTTTCACAGATTGAAAGCAGCATTAAAATAAGCCATTCAAGTGGAAAATGAAGGGAATAAAAAAAGAAAAGGGCAAAAAAGCAACCATGGTGATGAAATATGTAATGTTGTTTATTGGGAACAGTTGCATGGGTTGTAGGAAAACGTTATTATGTTGCTGATTATAAGAATTTGTTCTTTTGAGAGGAGCATGGTAAAAAGGCATCAATATTATTTGAGCTAGATAAATCACTTTTCAATTAGAGAACTTCAAAGTTGGCTTAGATGAAACTCCATGCAAATAAAAATGATTGCTGGGATAATTTTGAACCACTCTGCAAAGGAAGATTCATGTAGTGGAGTGTCTTGAGGAGTTTGGCACTCTAATGATCTGTCCTGATTTGAAAATTTCACATGCAGAATTCAGAGAATTTTATCTGGAGTTGGGATCAAACTTCTCTGCATCTCCACATGTACTGCTGGAAGCCTGAAACTCTAGAATTGTAATCTTGCATTTTAATCTGAGCTCTACACTGCAAAAAATGCTGTTCTTACTTAG
Source organism: Megalobrama amblycephala (assembly GCF_018812025.1). NCBI lineage: Eukaryota > Metazoa > Chordata > Actinopteri > Cypriniformes > Xenocyprididae > Megalobrama > Megalobrama amblycephala. The sequence goes on from NC_063050.1 coordinate 39,886,003, forward strand.
AGTTTTTGTCTTGTTTCTAGTCAAAATATCTTAAAGTTCTTGAATCAAGAAGCATTTTCTTGGCAAGTAAAAAATATTTTCTTGTTTTCAGGAAAAATAAGTCAAAATTGAGTGAGTTTTTCCTTAAAACAAGCAAAATAATCTGCCAATGGGGTAAGCAAAATAATCTTATTTCAAACCAAAAATAAGATATATAATCTTGTTTTCAGTTTGGATTAAGATTATTTTGACGTGGCATGTTTTATAAACGTTCACTGTGATTAAAGGGACAGTTGACCAAAAAATTAAAATTGTGTAATGATTTACTCACCAGCCTGTTATCCAAACCTGTGACTAAAGGCCGGAACACACCAAGCCGACGCCGACGAACTAGTGGCGACGAAAGCAGACTGCGGGGTTGGCTCACGTCGGCAGCGTCTGTGTCCAAAGTTGGCCTGACACACCAAACCAATGCTAGACAGCCGACGGCCAAGTACCACGTCCGTTCTGCGCCTGCGTAAGATGAAATGCCTTTCCGAACCAGCAGGTGGCAGTAGCTGAGCAGCCAATCAGAATGATCTGATGGCTCGACAAGCTCCGAAGCCGATTCAACATGTCGAATCGACCGAAAAAAAGCAGACGAGGACCAACTTCAACTGACAGTGTGGAACACACTGAGAAAACTTAGTCGGCCAACGAACAAAAACTGCCCGCCGGCCGACCGTCGGCTTGGTGTGTTCCTGCCTTTAAAAGTGCCCTAGAATCTACATTTAACAAGATGTAATATAAGTCTAAGGTGTCCCCAGAATGTGTCTGTGAAGTTTCAGCTCAAAATACTCCATAGATTTTTTATTATACCATGTTTTAACTGCCTGTTTTGGGGTGTAATTAAAAATGCTCTGATTTGGTGTGTGTACACCTTTAAATGTTCGTGCTTCCCGCCCCTAAGCTTGCGACTCTATTAATCATTGCATAAATACTACAGAAGTTGTTCACACAGCAAATACAACTCTCAAAATGGATCTTTACAAACAGTTCGGGATGCAGCATATCAGATCACATAAGTATTTTGTGGATGTTTACATTTGATTCTGAATGAGTTTGATAATGCTGCATGGCTACAAACAAACACACCCCTCTCTTCATTGCCCCGCCTCCAAAACGCATCCTCCTAACCACCCTGCTCCAAGTCAGTCTCGAACCCCGAATGCTGCTGGCTGGCGAGGCAAGTGCACTAACAATGACTCTAAACACCGCATTCTCTAGCGGTCATCAGTGTGCCGTGGTTTACCTGCACAACTCTCACTATCTGGCTACTGTTACGCAATGCGAGTGGATGTCTGTTTATTCCAGCTGACGCGCAACAAAATAATGGTTCACGAAAAATAAACCGCAGATGAACAAGGAAGCACAAAAAATGAACATACAGTACACAAAAGTAAATACAAAGAAGAGTTTGTTGTTAGTAACTAGCAGCACAACAGCTCCAGACAATCAATAACACTCAAACCCAGTTTTACTCACATTTTGAAGTGGAATCAAAGCAGCCTCCGCGTCTGTTTTCAGGCCTTCCCGCTTAGTTTTGCATCTTTTTCCAGCGCTGGAAAGCTTTTCTAATATTAACACGGATCCTAAAGCGCTTGCCCAGTCATAAACCTTCATTCCAGTGATACTCTTTTGAGCTCTTTTATATTGTCTTATCTCACTTTCTGCAGTCTTTATTCAAATGTCCCAGTTGCTCATTCTCATTCCTCGACCGTAATACACCCCGTATTGCTGATTGGCTACACGTTTGTTGTTGGTGTCGGCCCGACTAACTTCCAAACAATGTTTTTGAAATACGGCTTACCTCACTTTTAAGTCATACAGCTTTATAATGACATGAACTTGATTAAATAATGACAGTTTTCACACATGGTGAATCTTTTTAAGTACTCTGGTCACATAGTCATGCATGTTAACTGCTCTGTCTGAATTAATAGAAAAAATGATAGTAATTCAAAATACTAGCGTTATTATTATTATAAACTCTAGTTGATTTTTTGCAAGCTGTCACACAAGTGCTTTAGATGAGTATTCTGGGAAACCCTCCTCTCAAGAACTCAACAGAGGAAGATAAAGAAGAATTAAGCACACTGCTGGCACTTTTTCATGCCTTTAACCACAAAAGTATGGCTGCTGATTCATTCTCTTGGTGGCACTACAGTCTATTGTTCTCTGGAGGAAATTAGTGGCATTATTGAGAATCCAGTATACCATTAAACCATTATTGAAGTGTCCCCAGGCATTTTGACTGAGTTTCTGTCTTTGAATTTCAAGGCTAAACTTAATGACTCACTATAGAGATATAGTCTCATATTGTTTCATATGTGGTGGAGGTCTTAGGGTGGTCCCTCATTTATATTCTATTGCATTTCATATTCTCAGCACATCTTTAATTGCTTCTCATTTGCTTCACACCACCAACATTAATGTTCATAGGCTAATGTATCCTGAACTCATACTTAATAAAATTATTAATTTAAAAAACACACTGATTTTACAACTAAATAAATTAATTTCTAGTTGTCCTAAAATAATTCAATATTATTCCATGTTTTTATATTTAATGTTTTTTTGCTGAGAAAATATACATATGCCGCCTTCCTCTAGTAATGAGTCTGGTATTTTTTTGTTTTGTTTTATTTTACTAATTGAACAGATGCTAAATTCAAAGCAAGTGTAATAATTTAATTGTAGTGAATTGTTCACATTTGCATGGTTTAAAACAACCTTAAAAGCCAGAATGTTCATTTAACAGACAATGCACTTTTTAAAGTGTAGGAGTGGAATTTTTGCATGAGTCAAAAATAATGTCTTTTGAAAACAAATGCATGTAGGCGGCTGTAATGATCATATTCAGTCATGTATGCTCCTACACAAAGCACTAAATATGATGTTTGATGGTTCACTGAATGGTGACGTCAGTTTGACTGTAAAGTAGACATCTGTAACCCTAGTGCTCCATGGTTATGATGGATCGGCTCTTTAGAGCATTGCCTCAAAGCTCAGAGCAGAAGTCAACTCTGAATAAATGAACAGTATGATGAGGATATCTGCCCACACAATGACACCAACACTTGTTCTCACAACTACTGATTTTCTGGCATGGTTTATTACACACCTTCATTCATTCCTCTGTTTTTCTGTATTTAAATCTCTTTTGTTCACTACATAAAATATGTGTTTATGTGTGATTAATTTATTGTAAGCAGGCACTAAATGAACATACACTGTAAAAAATTGTTGGTTTAACTTAAAAAAGTAAGTTAATTTTGAGTTAATTGAAATTAAAAATTTGAGTTAATACTATGAAGACGGTTGGTTTAATAAACAAACTCAAAATATTGTTATCTGAAACACATTAATTATTGAAGTTGATTTGACAAAAGAAAAAATGTTGTTGATAACAAATCATGATAATAATTTTATACAGTGTACAAATGTTATATTGTCGGGCAAAAACTTTGTATCGTCTTTTTTTTTTTTTTTCTTCTTCTTCTTCTTCTTTTTAAATCATAAATCATTACTATTGGTCACCCTTTATGTCTGCCTTTCGGTTTTGCAAATATTTAACAAATGAAAAGTGTTTAAAAGAATTTGTGACTAAGCCTAGTAACTCCATTGGATCCTCATACTGTTGGTAAAATCTCAAATCTGGTAAAATCTGGTAAAATCTGCTCCGCCTCAATCTTGAATGAAGTGCCGCACACGTTTTTTTTTTTTTTTTTTTTTTTTTTTTTTTTTTTCGTTTCCTGAAAAGTAGTGGTTTTGGACATATGTTTCCTCACGACAGGGAAGACATTTAAATTAGTTGTGTCAATTGATTCCTTTTCATTTAAAATTTAAATTGAATCAATTGACACCTTAAGGGCCCTATAATACACCCGGCGCAATGTGACGCAAGGCACAGCGCAAGTGTGTTTGCTAGTTAGCGCCACGTCCTTAAATTAGTAAATGCATTTGCGCCAGTTAGTGCGCCCATGGGCGTGCTGGTCTAAAAAATAGGTGTGTTCAGGTGCATTGCCGGCGCATTGCTATTTTAAGGAGCTGAAAATAGACTGCGCCATAGACCAACTCAAACCTGGTCTAAAGTCTAAAGTCAATGGCGCAATATTTTTTTGTTAGAGCGCGTTGGTAGAAACTGCGCCTCTGGGCGCGTCCACAGTGTGAGTTGACTTTGCTTATTACACAGGGATGCGCATCACGCAAACATGCCAAATATTAAAAACAAAAGGATTACAATGTAAAAGAATATTATCGTGTAGGCTACATAAATATAAAAATGTAACTTCGTTTAACTTCTAATTAAACGTTTAACTTCACGCACGAGCAGATCGGTTTCTTCGCTTGAAAAGCGTTCAGCTTTTCCGCCAACAAATTCCGCCATGTAAATAGCAATCCGCCATGACGCGAGCGCATCTCGCTCTTAAAGGGAATGGGAGATGACACTCTGATTGGTTTATTAAACGTTACACCCATTACTCATTAAGAGAATAGGGACAACCCATTTCAAAAATGCGCCCCGGCGCACGGACCGTTTTTCCGTCGTTAAAATAGCAAAAGTGGATTTGGACACGCCCTGAGTGCATCTGCGCCGTGCGCTTTACACTTTGCGTTTAGATCGTTAAAATAGGGCCCTAAGTATTAAGCATTCTAAACTAGAGTTTTAATTTCAACCTTAATTGAACTATAATTTATATATTAATAAGTGATTTACAGTTGTAGATGTGGCCTCGTATTCCAGCTTAGTTCCTGATTCAGTTTTCGTTTCTTCTTCCTATCACTTTATATCACCCCTCTAACTGTCTTTTTAATAAAAATGACAAAATCCCCCAAAACACGCAAAAAAAAATAAAAAAAATAATAATAATAAATGACTAAACAAAAAGGTGCCAAATAAATAAGTAGAAATACTTGCGGGTGTTTTCAAAAGTAACAAATTACTTTTTTTTAAGTTGTAAATGCCCTATGACAGATACGATACACAAGTAGAATAATACAATTGTGTCTCTCTGTGTTAGTGCTGAAAGTGCCTCTAATGTCGTTTTCTTTCATATGAAAATATGCAGCGGTATGGCTGTGTTTAAATGTTAGCAGATGCGTTAACCCAGAGGCGACAGGTGACATGACAGTGATAAATGCACTGGCCTATTTGCTCATATCTTCTTCTTAATGGATCCCTACTTTTCACAATCCCCCCATATTTTCTTTTTTTCTGTCTCTACATGAAACGCTGCAAGAGACAACAGCCTCAAGTATCGAGAATCCGCTTATGGCAGTGTTTAGTTCCTCAATACTTTTGTTATTGCTGCTTTCAAGTCGACTATTGACTCTTTTTTTTATTTAGTGTCACAATGAACATAAAAAACATTCAATATTTGTGAGTAGATTTCCACTCAAATCTGTCACAGCAGATGTTTTTGTCATATATATTTTATCAAAACATACAAGCATGTCTCAATATAGGCTTCATGCCAAATAATGAAATTCAGTGACATTCAGTGATGCTATTTAGGTGATCCCTAAATCTAGATAGAATTTTATGACAATAAAAAATTGAAAAGTGAACTAAAAGATAACGTACATTGTTCTTAAAGAATGTGTTCATCTCACCTTGAAATTAGTTTTTCCGACTGTGAGTTAATCTAATATAATTTTTGTACCGCTTCTATAGACCTCCTATGTAAATATGTAACCTTAGTAGAAGGATTGAATACATTGTGTTTCCAAAGTTTTGATTTCTAAAGCTGTAGATGTTATAAGTTTAATTGGTGCACTGGCTGATTATATCAGTTAAAGGCCTGTATGTCTTTCATTGAATCTGCATCCATTCTGCACCGTTCCTGCGCATTCATCTACCACAGATGAATGTTTTATTTGTGCTACATCTGCAGTGGTTTTACTCCAGAGAGCAGGAGATGTCATTATGACTTGATGTGTTAGAAGGCTTTAGTGCTCTTTTCATTGACCCATTGAAACTCTTATCACTTATTGTCAAGTTTTCTTTTCATTCATCTGCTTTGACCTTATGGATTTTTCCTTGTCTTTTGGCTATTTTCTATCTGACCTTTTCCCTGCTAAGGTTGTATATGTTTAAATAGTCAGTGATGTTTAAAAAGTCAGTGATGGTGTGTGTGGTTTGTATTCATGCATTTGCAGTATGATAAATATGATAAAGCATTACTTGTCAAGGAGCCATAGTATCGTAGTATCCAGTGATATGGCTTTGTGAAAGCGGAGCTTGAAAGGTCTATTGTCTGCTTGTTTGTCATTTTATTTTTTCTGTCTTTTTCAGAGTTATATCCATGGCAGCAGTCAAGCTCAATTTGTGGCTGAATCTCACATTATTCTTCTGTTGAATATCCTTTCACATAAAACCTTCCTCTGCACAATAGACCTGCCACTTTGTTCTGTTAACGAAGTGAACCGTAATAACCCACTGACTTCATACAGGTATGTTCAGAATTCTGTTAACTTTTGTAAATGTAGTAAAAGCTGTAAATTTCCACAGCTTTTGCCCAGGTAGGTAATCATTTCTTTTCATGTTGTTTTTCTCTGTGATTAAACATGACTGGAAAAGATTTTTAATGTTAACTTTGTCAGCACAATTCCAGATTATTTCGTCAACAAAAATGAAAACATAAAAAAAAACATCATTTTAATTTACACATACTACTGACAACAAATATGACAAGACAAAAATAAAAACAGTATTAATAGTTATATACTGACTGTTCAAATGTTTGGGGTCAGTAAGACATTGATTTCAATATATATACAAATATGAAAAAAGAATTATAGAAAATAATTGTTGGTTTAACTTAAAAAAAAAATAAAATAAAATAAGTTACCTGGTTGCCTTAAGTTTGGAACCACTAAGATTTGTAATGTTTTTAAAAGAAGTTTCGTCTGCTCACCAAGGCTACATTTATTTAATTAAAAATACAGTAAAAAACAGTAATATTGTGAAATATTATTACAATTTAAAATAACTGTTTTCTATTTGAATATATTTCACAAAGTAATTTATTCCTGTGATGGCAAAGCTGAATTTTCAGCATCATTACTCACATGTCAGTGTCACATGATCCTTCAGAAATCATTCTAATATGCTGATCTGCTGCTCAAGAAACATTTAATGTGTACAATTGTACAAAATATTTGTGTACAATATTTTTTTTTCAGGATTATTTGATGAATAGAAAGTTCAAAAGAACAGTGTTTATCTGAAATCTAATCTTTTGTAACATTATAAATGTCTTTACTGCCACTTTTGATTGATTTAATGCATCCTTGCTGAATAAAAGTATTCATTTCTTTCATTTCTTTTCAAAAAAATAAAAATAAAAATTCTTACTGACCCCAAACTTTTGAACGGTAGTGTATAATGCTACAGAAGCTTTGTATTTCAGATAAATGCTGTTCTTTTGAACTTTCTATTCATCAAGGAATCCTGAAAAAAAAAAAAGTACACAACTGTTTTCAACATTGAAAATAATCATAAATGTTTATTGAGCAGCAAATCAGCATATTAGAATGATTTCTGAAGGATCATGTGACACTGAAGACTGGAGTAATGATGCTGAAAATTCAGCTTTGCATCACAGGAATAAATTACTTTGTCAAATATATTTAAATAGTACACAGTTATTTTAAATTGTAATAATATTTCACAATATTACTGTTTTTTACTGTATTTTTAATTAAATAAATGTAGCCTTGGTGAGCAGACGAAACTTCTTTTAAAAACATTAAAAATCTTAGTGGTTCCAAACTTTTGGACTGTACTGTATATATATGTGTGTATATATATATATATGTGTGTGTGTGTGTGTGTGTGTGTGTGTGTGTGTGTGTGTGTGTGTGTATGTATGTGTGTGTGTGTATATATATATATATATATATATATATATATATATATATATATATATATATATATATAATGATTCAGAATGATTTCTGAAGGATCATATGACACTGAAGTCAACAAACTTAAGTAATGAGAAAATTAAAAAAAAAAAAAAACTGAAGAAATGAATAAAAATTCTGATTTGCCATCACAGGAATAAATATTTTTTTTAAATATATTAAAATATAATATGGTTATTTTAAATTGTAGTAATATTTTACAATATTACAGTTTTCACTGTATTTATGATCAAATAAATGGTGAGCATAAAAGAAAAAAAATTGAATTTGTTTTGAATATATACATTTTGTCAACTAAAATTATTTCATATCAAATAGTCCAATGTCAGATGGTTTTGTTTACTCATCTGTGGTTGTCATCCATCAAGGTGCAGCTGTATGAAATGTTCTTACACATTTCTGTTTATCCTTATAGAAAGTCTCAAACATACTGTACACACACTTGCTTTCCTGGCTATGATGGGTATGTCCTTCTGAGTGTCGTTCTCTGTGTGAACTTCCCCTGTAATTACGTAGGTTTGTTGACTGTGCCTGATGGGTACAGAGTGGGCAGACAGACAGAGACCCTCTGCTAGCATCAGGCTCAGCTGCTGGAGGAGAGAGGTGCTGCTGGCAGAACACCTTGTGTTTGTCTGTCTTCCTCTTGCCGACACCTAGCTTTTCACCCCTCAGGCTAGAGGAGACCTCCCAGTCGAGTGAAGTGTGCTCAGAGTTGAAGAGAGTCTTGTTCCTATTGTGTTCACAGTAATTGAAATTTCCAGGTGTGCTGGAGCTATGCTTTGCCAGCCCAATCTTTAGTTTTACAGGTACTCTGTAAGCATCATATCAGGTCCTGGCTGTTTATTGTGCAAAACGGCCACATCTATGCCACTAGTTATTCCTTGACTTCCATCTCAGATGCCGCCATCACCATGGGAATGGTCCTTCTGAATGAAGCAGCCACCTCTAAGGGAGACGTGGGCAAACGAAGGAGTAAGTTTCTTTCTTTCATATTACTATTGTGTTCAGATTATATTTTATATAAGATTATATTTTATCAATTTACAAAAGATTTCTATTTCTTTTGAGTTTTCTATTCATCAAAAAATCCTGTGTATCACAGTTTCCTACAAAAATATTAAGGAGCACATGTTTACACTGATAATAAGAAATGTTTCTTGTGAATCAGATCAGCATATTAGAATGATTTCTGAAGAATCATGTGACACTGAAGACTGGAGTAATAATATTTGTATATCTCAATTATATATATAATATATATACATATATTTGCAAAATATGCAAAAATATGAATCATTTTAACAAAATAAGGAAGATCGTAAAAAATTGCATGTTATTTTTTTTTTTATTTAGTACTGTCCTAAATAAGCTATTTCACATAACAGATGTTTACATATAGTCCACAAGACAAAAAATGGCTGAATTTATAAAAATGACCCCATTCAAAAGTTTACATACACTTGATTCTTAATACTGTGTGTCATTACCTGGATGATCCACGACTGTTTGTTTGTTTTGTGATGGTTGTACATGAGTCCCTTCTTTATTCTGAGCAGTTAAACTGAGCTCTGTTCTTCAGAAAAATCCTCCAGGTCCTGCAAATTCTTCAATTTTCCAGCATCTTTTGCATATTTGAACCCTTTACAACAATGACTGTATGATTTTGAGATTCATCTTTTCACACTGAGGACAACTGCGGGACTCAAACACAGCTATTAAAAAAGGTTCAAACATTCACTGATGCTCCAGAAGGAAACACGATGCATAAAGAGCAGGGGGTGTAAACGTTTTGAATTGGATGAACAGGATAACTTGTACTTTTTTTGTCTTCTGGGAAACATGTAGACCTAAGTATTATAGCTTGCGAAGGGCATTGCTAAATGGAAAAAAATATGATAACCGGCCCGGGATAGTTCATCCAAAAATGAAAATGTGATTTTTATCTGCTTACCCCCAGCGCATCCAAGATGTAGGTGACTTTGTTTCTTCAGTAGAACACAAATGATGATTTTTAACTCCAACCGTTGCAGTCTGTCAGTCCTATAATGCATGGCAATGGTAACAAAATCAATGAGAGTAAAAAAAAACATGCTCAGACAAATCCAAATTAAACCCTGCGGCTCGTGACAACACATTGATGTCCTAAGACACGAACCGATCGGTTTGTGCTAGAAACCAAACAGTATTTATATCATTTTTTACCTCTAATACACCACTATGTCCAACTGCCTTGAGCGCGCGCACGGCATACGCTGCGTGAGGTGTGTACACGCTCTGGCGTAGTTTAAACATGGTGCCGTAGTACAACAGTTGTTATACAAATGGAAGTAAACCACTAAAAAACATGGTTTTGTTACATCAAAACTTAATTTTATTTTGTTACTTTTCATAAGGGCAGCTTTACAAATAAAAAGGACACATACAAAGATCTAGTTCACATACCTCAGTTGGATGTGGAAAAACCATAGGCACAGCTGATGGTTTAAGTTGTACGTGATCTTCTCCTGGGTATGTAAAATCATCAGGGGGGAAATGATCGGTGCAGACCCTCAACAACTTTAGTACGTTAATGGGTGTGTTGATATTCAGCTGAAGAGCGATCAACCATAAGTTGGGAATACGTGGAAAGTCACCACTCCCGAATGAGTTCGCATGAGAGAACGTAGTCTTTTAGTTTTAAGTCGGTTTGAACAATCCGGATAAGCGCAAGTAAGTACCATTTTGATTAGCCATCATACCTACAGTGTTTGTGCACCGTGTAAACAATGAGTGACGTATACATGCGAGAGATCACTTCCGGCGCTTGCGTAAACTATGCCAGAGCGCGTACACACCTCACGCACCGGATGCCGTGCGCGCGCTCAAGGCAGTTGGACATAGTGGTGTATTAGAGGTAAAAAATGATATAAATACTCTTCGGTTTCTCGCACAAACCGATCGTTTCGTGTCTTAGGACATCAATGTGTTGTCACGAGCCGCATGGTTTAATTTGGATTTGTCTGTGCATGTTTTTTTACTCTCATAGATTTTGTTACCATTGCCATGCATTATACGACTGATAGATGGCAACGGTTGGAGTTAAAAAAATCATCATTTGTGTTCTACTGAAGAAACAAAGTCACCTACATCTTGGATGCCCTGGGGGTAAGCAGATAAACATCATTTTTGGGTGAAGTATCCCTTTAAATTAAACAAGGAGTTAAAGGATTAGTTCACTTTTAAATAAACTTTTGCTGATAATTTACCCACTTCCATGTCATCCAAGATGTCCATGTCCTTCTTTCTTCAGTCGAAAAGAAATTAAGGTTTTTGATGAAAACATTCCAGGATGGATTTTTCTCTATATAATGGACTTCAGTGGGCACCAAATGGTTCAAGGTCCAAATGACAGTTTCAGTGCAGCTTCAAAGGGCTTTAAACGATACCAGATGATACCAGATGATGAATAGGGGTCTGATCTAGCGAAACGATCGGTCATTTAAAAAAAGTTTTAAAAAGTTTTATAAGCACAAATGCTAGCCTTGCTCTGATGCGGGTTCGTGACGTCACGTAATACGCAATTACATTGAAAAAGTCATACTTCACATAGGCGGAAGTACCTAGTCATACCCTTCTCCATTAGAACAAAAACACCTCTAAAACGCTGTTGCTCAGTAACGGTGGAAATTCATTTTGTCTGGTAATGCAGCGAGATGGAAACAGGGACTCACCAGCTGTGTCTCATTTCGAAGGCTGCATACGTCATTGAGGCTGTATCATTTCAGAAAAGTAAGTAGGACTCTCCGAATGCGACCTTGGAATGCGTCCTTCTTTCACAGGAATTCGGAGGATGCATGAAGTGTATCCTTCACTGCTGCAGATAGCCCTCAATTCTTTGCGTCGCTGTTAACAACAGTCATTTATTTAAAAAAAATAAAAAATAAATGGTGGCGTCGGCAAACGTACATACAAGCAATGATGTGTTTAAATGTAAGTAGTTTCATGCTTGTTTTTGTTTTAAACTTTGTTCTTCCTAATATACTCCTCTTTTGTCTCTGGAACAGATATCTGTTGTACATAAGCCAGCTCCTCAAGCATTAACCAAAATAAAACAAGTAAATACATTTTCTTTTCAAATTACATACAAACTTATTAATAATTTTCATTCATTTGCTGAGAGTGCAACGAGGCTGCCGTGAACGCATTGGCATAGCAACGATATACTTCCTGTTTCCTTTCCTGCCTGTGTGTCCTACGAAGGACGTCTCGTTTAATTCTGGCTAAGGACACTCCATATATCGCATCCTTCACAGGATTCGTCCTCTTGAGGATGCAGCCTTCTAAATTAAATTAAATGAGACACAGCTACTGACTGATTAACTTCTGACTCGGTACTTCCGCCTACGTAAAGCGTGACCTTTTCAACGTAATTGCGTATTACGTGATGTCACGAAAGTGCATCGCAGAACAGAGCAAGGCAAGCATTTGTGCTTATAAAACTTAAACTTTTTTATTATTTTTTTTTAAAATGACCAATCGTTTCGCTAGATTTATTAATCGCCCTTATTCATCGCCTGGTATCATTTAAAGGGCATATTGCAGGTTAGAGCTTTAGTGATTCAATGTGTAGAAAAATAATGTATGAAATAGATTTTCTTGAAAAAACACGCATAAATACGCTACATAGGCTTCTGGAGTCGTTTTTTGTGAGAGAATTTTACTTCCGCATCTGAAAAATGCCAAATCGGACGTGACGTCACTGAAGGGAACGCGATCAATATAAACTATAGGAAAACAATGGATCGCAGTGACAGTTCGGATGCTGAGGAAATTGTAAATGCTTATTTATACTCGTATAACTAATCACAGCCATACAATTAGCCTGCTATGTGGTCAAGAGAGCAGGGACAGGCCAGAATTAGACAGAATAACGGTCAAAAGAGACAATTTGAGCTGTTGTGTGAGGAGAAGCAGTGGAGAACAGGACAGAGACCGGTGTTAGCTTATAGATATAACGTTAACGACATGTGCTCAGATCACAATATTGTACAGATTATTATCATGAATCAGGCAATAGCAAAGCTACTGGTCATCTAGGAGTAGGCCTAACTGATTACTAATAACAGAAACGAATAAACTTTGATCAAGCGTATGTCACACGCGTTAATATCCGTCCACACTAACGTTACGTGATATAGCCGTTTCTCATCACGACTGATTTGGTAGTTAGCAAATGTAATAATCAAACATAAAACTTAAAATGTGAACCGTAAGTCTTCATCGAGCTGCATCTCTGACAGATCCGTGATCATGTCTCCCGCCGGCGGCCAAACATATAATGTTAACTTACTGTATGTATTTCATGTTATCCTTTATTCATTAATTCTGTTATGAGTTTATTCCGTGCCCATTCACTGATTGTGTGAGGATGTATGATGCCGTGATTATGTAGTTGTGTGAACTTGAATGTATATATAAGTTTGCATACATGGCATGCATGAAATTGGAGTATTTACTGTACATTACCAGCACATCATTCAAAACTGTTTTGTATGAGTGTGAGACTGTATGCATGTGTACATAATTTGTATTCATCAGTGTTGAAATTGATTCAAGTAAAAATGGTGAAGAAGCATAGCGTGTGTAAGTTTATTCATTTAATATAATCATTTACAGAAGTATTACAATGTTGAACTCCATCATGTCGCCAGGATGATAATCCTCCAGTCTAAAATGAACGTGTTTTTCGACGCAGATGCAGAAGTGAAGTCCCGTCTCTTCACCTGCACAAAACAAACCCCGGCACAGAAGATAGCAGCGTAGTTTTTCTTGTTAGTAAACCTCTGTACTCGATGCCCTGACAGGCTGAAGTTTGTGCAACCTCCACAAACACAATAATTTACCATTACAATGATAAATAGAATACAAAAACTACCGAAAACACACTGATTCACGGCCGCTGTTGCTAAATACCAATATATTCTGCACTGAATCAACACAGAGCTCTGCGAACATCTCCCTGTAGTGACGTAAAATGACGCGACGCTGAAAAAAAAGCGTTTTTTACAGAGACCGTCACTTTATCTACTAAATTAATGCCCTTATGTCTCGCAAAACATTTTTAAACCCTGCAGTACCTTTTTATATGGTATTTTTGTACAAGGTTATATATTCATCTCGAAAAAAATGTTAAACCTGCAATATGCCCTTTGAAGCTGCACTGAAACTGTCATTTGGACATTGAACCGTTTGGTGCCCATTGAAGTCCATTATATGGAGAAAAATCCTGGAATGTTTTCATCAAAAACACTTAATTTCTTTTCGACTGAAGAAAGAAAGACATGGACATCTTGGATGACATGGGGGTGAGTAAACTATCAGCAAATTTTATTTAAAAGTGAACTAATCCTTTAAGATAGTTTTCTTTCTGTATCTTTTAAAACAAGCATCAAAAACAGCATTTCTTTTTCCTTTGCATATTGATATTGTGTGTGCATGTGTATTTTGTGTTATGTTTTAAAGTGTGTGATTGGCTGCTGATAACTGTGAGCATGAGTATGCATCTTGTGTGTGTGTGTGTGTGTGTGTGTGTGTGTGTGTGTGTGTGTGTGTGTGTGTGTGTGTGTGTGTGTGTGTGTGTGTGTGTGTGTGTGTGTGTGGCCCTGTATATCACCTCCAGCTCAAGTCTCTGTCCCACTTACAAGTTTGTGTTACATGACTGTCTTTTTTTTCCTCTGAGCTTCTCACATTAAACTCGTTCTCACTCCCCCTCTTGAAGTGCTTCTCAGGGGTTCCCATAAAGACAAGCATAGCTTCCAGACTGTGATAGACGAATAGCTTTCCATGTATTATCACTGCATTAGCTGTGGAGACCACTTAATGTGATGGCCTCCATCCCACCTCCAAAGAGTCATCCCCAGCTTTGATATGCTAATGGATTGAATTATGGGTAATATGTAAATGCTGAGTTATGTAAATGACGAGTTATTTTTGGCTTGGTTTCCAACTCACCTCCATGACAAACAAGGGGAGTGCTTTTTGTTTCTGATTTTAGACTGCTTGGAAAGAGAATTGAGCTCTTTATGCAATACGCTGGGAGACAAATGCTTGTAATTACTGTATGTGTGTGTCAGCAGAAGTGTATAATTGTGGCAATTGCAATTTGTGTTTGTGTGGGTGATCGTGTGTAAGGCAGTTTTAGTAGTCATGATTATGTAGCACCATTTAAATGTCATGCAACATCATTTTTAACCCTACTTGTGTTATTAACACTTGCTAAATACCACTCAAACCAGTTTTAATTGAGATCAAGCAAGATTAGTCTGTTTTAGAATTAGTCTGTTGAACAGAATGACCTAATTGAACGTTTGAAAACAGTGAATAGAATTATAGCTTATTGGTGTGAATTACTCTTCTGAAACAGTACCATACACGTGGCTTTTAACATGACAGGCCACCATACAAATGTACAGTACTTTACAGTAAGTTTGTAGTTTTTATGTGTTTTTTTTTTTTTTTTTTTTTTTTAAGACCCACTTGACCACAATATTATTCTCTCAAAATATCTTTCATCATCATTTTTTTGGATAACTTTATTCTTTTTAAATTTTTTTAGTTTTTATATTGTATGGCTTTTTGAAAGAGCTTAAAGGGTTAGTTCACCCAAGGGTTGTCCCTATTCTCTTAATGAGTAATGGAGGTGTTTTGGGCATAAACCATTAGAGTCTCATCTCCCATTCCCTTTAAAAGCCAGTTGCGCTCGGGCCATGGCGGACTTGCTATTTACATGACAGAATTTGCATGTGGAAAAACTGAATGCTTCTTTAGCAAGGAAACAAATCTGCTTGTGCACGAGGTTAAAGCATGTGAGCAAACCATCTACAGGAAAAGCTGGATTCCACCAAAGCATTTTTATCTTTATGCACACAATAGTAATGTTTTACATTGTAATACTTTTATATATTTTTATATTCCTTTTTAATATTTGGCATGTTTGTGTGCTGCTGCGCGTCCCTGTGTGTGTAATAAGCAGCATTGTACACCCCCATATAGGCGCATATTACTAATGTACTCTTTAAATAACAAAACAAGTATTGCTCCATTGACTTTAGACCAGGTTTCAGTTGGTCAATGGTGCAGTCTATTTCAGTTGCCTCAAAATAGCAACACGCCAACAATGCACCTGAACACACCTCATTTTCAGACCAGCACGCCCACAGGCGCACAAATGGGCGAAAATGCATTTGATATTTAAACAACGTGGTGCAGGATGTGAAAATGATAACTGAGTCGGGCTAAAACTAGCAAAATACAATTGCGTTCCACCTGGTACCGCATTGTGCCGGGTGTATGATAGGGCCCTTAAGCACTGTAGTCACGTTGACTATTTTAACCACGTCTTTACTGCTTTTCTGGACCTTGAATGATGGTAATTACATTGCTTTTTATGGGGGATATTAAAAAAAACTTGGATTTCATCAAAAATATCTAAAATTTGTCTTCCGAAGAAGAACGGATATTGGAAATGACATGAGGGTGAGTAATTAATGATAGAAATTTCATGATTAATGATAGAAATCTTTAAAAGGTTAAATGGGAATTACAAACTCAATTCATTAATTAACATTTAGTATGTTTTAAATATTGCCCACCACTTTAACACACTGCAATTAGTTAGACTTTTAGCATTTTAATTTAATTATGCCAACATAATTAGCAATTTAAAAGCCATATTTGAAGATTACCAGATATGAAATGGCAGGATTTATTGAAAGAAAAGACCAATTCAATCATTATGCAGGTAAGTACAAGAAAACAAAAAGATTGATGGTAATTCAATGTACAAATATTGCAATGAAATTAATGCTATTGGTTAGATTTTGAATTGCACTGGACAAAGGATTAACAAACTTAAAGGCTATCTTTCTACGTAAAGGGCTTAAAGAAGCTGTAGTGGATTGGATTGGATTGGATTAGGTTACTTATACTGAATCGAATAGTTGAGAATCAAATCATTCTGAATATGCAGAAAATCACAGCCCTAATCTATAGCCATCTTTATACTGCAAGGTGTTGCATTATGTGGTTCTTGTGCATTTGCAATGTTTAAAGCAGATCTGATGTGGCATTTCATTTACACAAAACCAAAGTCTAAATCCTAAATTCTGGTATTTCCTCCAGGAAATGCAGATCTAGTGTTTCACAGTAAGATGTTTTATATAAGATTAGACTTAATCTCGACAGGTGAATGTGTTGAAATGATTCATATCCTTCATAAAGCTTACATTAGCTGGTGTTTTAGCGACGCATAACTTCTTGACTTCCTCTCTCCAGAGGTTGTGTCTCACATTTTCCCCTACGCCACCCAAATTTGCCGCGGCCATCATCTGCCACGCCAGGGCCGTGGCACGGGGGTCAGAGGTCACGTTAGCGCAGCAGATAATTAAACCGGCCGTGGCACCTCGTCTGCCCAGCACTGGGCTTTTCCTACACCTGTCACTGTTAATTGACCATTATGCATATATGAATCTACATTATTATAATCCCATCAGTCAGCCTCAGTAATGTTTGGTGAGAAGAAAGGTCATTTTACAGAGAAAGAGACTTCGTAGAGAGAGGGGGAAGAGAGAAGGGTTGCATCTTATAGCACTTCCCCTGGGGTGTGAAAAGGAGGAGGAAGACCCTGCAGCTGAGGCAGATGTTTGCTCTGTAGGCACTGCTGGGTGACCCTCTGTCTAGCCACTGGAGGTACATGAGACGGCCGCACTGACTAATTTATGTGATGGAGTTGGAGTAATAAGTTCTGACTGATGAGATGCATGCGTGTGTGTGTGTGTCATCATGCATATGCATGCATATATGGGTGTGCTTTTAAGTGCATGTCATAAAGATGGGCTTACTCAAAGAGATATGGTGTCTGTATTAATCTGTGTATGATTGTGTAATTTGTCTTGTATATTTTGTATTTGGTGTGTAGTTTTTATACATCAGCCACATCTTGTTCAAATACATAGAAAAAAACTGTAAACTGACAGCTTTTTAATGTATGTGTGAGATTGGCCTCACCTCTGTTATGTCTCGGCATCTATTACAATACGCTACAGGTTACAAGGTAGGCAATTTGACAAATCGTTTTTTTTTTTTTTTTGTATTGATCTACACTGGATGGGAACAGCACATTGCAATGTGACAAAACTAGTTCTCACATTATAATTACTGAAGCTGTCTGAACACACCTATTTTTAAAGGGTTAGTTCACCCAAAAATGACATTTCTGTCATTAAGTACTCACCCTCATGTCGTCCCAAACCTGTAAGATCTTCGTACATCTTCGGAACACAAATTAAGATATTTTTGAGGAAATCCAAGGGTTTCTGAACCACACATAGGCAGCAAAGTCATTGCACCTTTTGAGGTCCAGAAAGGTAAAGACATTGTTAAAATAGTCCATGTGATACAGTGGTTGAACCTTAATGTTATGAAGCGATGAGAATACTTTTTCTGTGCAAAAACAAAACAAAAATGTAAATTTAACAATTTGAACTGTTGTCATATACATGTAGTGTGTGGGGTTAGTAAAAAAAACAGTAAAAACAGCAATATTTTGAAATATTATTACAATTTAAAATAACTGTTTTCTATTTGAATGCATTTTAAAAATGTAATTTATTCATATGATGGTGAATAAATTATGATGGTATGTCATATGATGGTATTGCTGAATTTTCAGTAGCCATTACTCCAGTCTTCAGTATCACATGATCCTTCAAAAATCAACCAATTAATATGCAGTGTTAATTTCGTTGACGAATAATTTTCATAATTTCGTCAACGACATTTTTTCACGGACGAAAACGAGACGATGACTAAACAAAAATGCGTTTTGAATGACTAAAACTATGACTAAAATCTACTCTAATAAATAAAAACGAGACGAAAATGAAAGAGAGGGACGATTTGGGAAGATATCCAGTCAGGACTGCTATGTGGAAGATTTGAAGTGTAATGTGCTGATCTAACCGCGGGAAAAAGCGGCGCTGTTGCGCGCTCTACAGGCTCGTGCAGCAGCAGCACTTCAGACTGCTTCACAATTAATGAATAGCGCACATTTATGCCAAGCGATTGCTTATAAGCTAATGTTGATGAATTATGGCAATGTTTACTACACGATGTTTATATGGTAGAATGTTTTAGGCGGTTGTAAAAATGCATATTTTTCACCCTCATGAGTAGCCTGCTACTACAATAGGCTACAGTGCAGACTGCAGACATTTCAGAATAAAAGTCACAGTGTATTTCGGGATGATTTATAATTAATATTTTTTCCTGGTCATTATTGTTATTTTGTTTACACAAACTGCATTTAATTTAATTTCTATTTAATTCATAGTAAACTACTGTATCTTCTGTCACAGGAAGGAAAGACTAAGAACATTATTGGACACATTATTCAATACATTTTACAAGTATAAGGGTTATTATAGTTAACTAAACCTAAAACCAAAGAAATCTTCATTACTTGAAATAAACATTAACTGAAATAAAAATAAATATATAAAAATGTAAACTTGTTTTATTTCATCTAGTTTCTAAGCTTTAGCTTAACCTGAGGTATTAAAATAACAAACAGAAATAAAAACTTATAGACATTTAAAAGCAAAACTAAAAGATAAAACACAAAAAATACTAAAACTTTTAGCTAAAATTACAATGAATGCAGAAAAACTAAAAATCAAATCTAATAAATATTTTAAACGAAAACTAGTACCTCAATGAAAAGTGTGTCAATCCCTGAAAAGTACTGAATTTTGCTCTTTTGTGTCTTTTTGCACTTGAACGGTCAAAAACCGTCTGCTTTGGGGAGCAAAGTACAGTTGGGTGAACATAAACAGTTTGGGGAATATCAGATGTGCCTATATCAGTGTATAGGATCTGTGTATTGTTAGAGAAATGCTTAATGCATTACAATTTAACTAAATTAGATTTTAGTCGACTAAATCTACTGTAGATTTAGTCGACTAAAATCTTATGATATTTAGTCGACTAAAACTAGACTAAAACTAAAACAATTTCCGATTACTAAAATATGACTAAAACTAAATGGCATTTTAGTCAAAAGACTATGACTAAAACTAAATCAAAATTTGATGTCAAAAATAACACTGCTAATAGGTTGATTTGGTCCTTAATAAGTATTTCTTCTTATTATCAACGTTGGAAGTAGTTGCGCTGCTTATTATCTGTGGAAATTGTCATACATATTTTTTTCAGGATTCTTTGATGAATAGAAAGATCAAAGGAACAGGATTTCTTTCAAATAGATATCTTTTGTACGATTATCAGTGTCTTTAATGTCACTTTTGATCAATTTGATGTCCTTAAAAAAAAATTAATTGAATAAAAATAGACTTTTAAAGTCTTAAACGGTAGTTTAATTTGGATATTTTAACGGCAGTAATTTGGGATTTGCTGTGAATAAAATTTTTGTTGCAAAGCTTATTTACATGTGAAAATATGAACACGGTGTTTGCGGCAGGGGTTTGCCTGAACGTTTATTGAGTGAGTACATTTTTTGCAATTCTGAAACAGCCTGTAAGTCAATGTTTATGCCAACACATTTCCATTGAAAATAAAGTAGGATGCAGAATCTCCCATTTTACCATTGCTGAGGTCCACTCTCAAGCTTAAAGCTTGAAAATTGGTTCATGGTTGGTGAACATTCTGTGGGATGTCCAATCTCGATGTTAGCAATGTAGTGAAACTCATCTCAGCATAATAGGTCACTTCCAGAACAGACTTTTTCAGGTGTCATCCCAAAGCTATAAAGTGACACAAAGAAATCTTTCCTATGGGGATTTTCTAGGAACAAAATAATCTCACTGTTAATCCCTCCACAAAGTATCTGCTGATGGTAAAAGGTGAGGCTTTGTGACTGGATATATTTAAAGAACTATATATTTTCACTTGTAAGCAGAAAACATTCCAGCACATCAAGGCAGTCAGCTTAAATGCAGTTCCTTGCCGAAACAGAAAAAAAAATACTCAGTTTGTTTCCACCAGTCATAACAACACTGTAAAATGCTTGAGTAATGCAACACCATGTGAGACTATAATGGATATTGACTTTTTCCAACAAGGTTAGAGGCGTCGACCTATATGCAGAAAAATCCTGTTCACTGCCCACCAACAACTATGAAATTGAGTGTTTTTGGTTGTTTCGCTCAGTACACAAAATACTCAATAAAAATTGAAAGGGCTCACATAATTAAATTAATATTCTAGGTTAAATACATTGTAAAGCATGCAATTGCAGAGATAATGATTGTTCTATCATTGGTCAGGTAAACAGATGGCCCTGGCCAAAATGAACACCATTGGTTGAGGCAGCAGATGATAATGACTGTAACTTTTATAAAAGAAGTCTTACAATGATTGTTTCATAGACTTTCAAAGTGTATTTCTGTCAACAACTTACTGTTTAACACTTTAGGATAAGCAAAAAATATTTTCTTTCATGCTACAGATGCTGTCGATTAGAATTTATCTCACAATATTCCTTAACATACTAAGAGTAATTTTATAAAGCGTATTAATACATTTGGGACAGACAGTTTAGAGGGAATAGCCCATTATACAGCATTAAGCACATTTGTAAAGAAAGCAGATGGACTATCTTATTAGGCTCATCATCATAAAAATTATATTTAATGCATAGCCAAAGGCAAACTATTGTATGCTGGGCCATTAGGAAGAAAATAAACCATTCACCAGTAAAAACTAGGGCAAAAGCTAGTGAACAGTGACAGGTTCAATGTTTTCCAACACAAAAGTTATGATTGATTAGTCCAGAAAGACGATGTGTATTAAAAAGATAAAAACAAAGTATAAGGGTGTGCTTTAAAACTGTTTGCTACAGGAAGCCAGTGGATTTGCTGCAGATAGGTGGTCCAGATGGTCCAGATGCTTGGTGCATAAACCAAAAAGCAACAATGTAATAAACCTGCATTTATGATCATAAACAATGACATATACCTCAACAACAAATTAAACTCAGTGTTTACATGCAAAAAAATAAATAAATAAATAAATAAATAATATTCTTGGAGCGTTAATTTACAGTATCCAACTCTCCAAACTGTGCTTCAAATACCCATTAACTGTAGTTGACACTCTGCATTATTTCCATAGAAAATGGAGAAAATAATAATGCAGTGCAATAGTGTTAAAGGTGCCCTAGATTCAAAAATTTAATTTACCTCAGCATAGTTAAATAACAAGAGTTCAGTACATGGAAAGGACATATATTGAGTCTCAAACTCCATTGTTTCCTCCTTATATAAATCTCATTTGTTTAAACGACCTCCGAAGAACAGGCGAATCTCAACATAACACCGACTGTTACGTAACAGTCGGGGTGAACGCCCCAATATTTGCATAATGCCAGCCCATGTTCCCAATATTATAAAAGGCATTAGACAAGGGCAGCCAGTAACGTCTGGATCTGTGCACAGGTGAATCAACAGACTAGGTAAGCAAGCAAGAACAATAGCGAAAAATGGCAGATGGAGCAATAATAACTGACATGATCCATGATAACATGATATTTTTAGTGATATTTGTAAATTGTCTTTCTAAATGTTTCGTTAGCATGTTGCTAATGTACTGTTAAATGTGGTTAAAGTTACCATCGTTTCTTACTGAATTCACAGAGACAAGAACCGTCGCTATTTTCATTTTTAAACACTTGCAGTCTGTATAATTCATAAACACAACTGCATTCTTTATAAATCTCTCCAACAGTGTAGCATTAGCCGTTAGCCACGGAGCACAGCCTCAAATTCACTCAGAATAAAACGTTAACATCCAAATAAATACTTTACTCACATAATGCGAAGCATGCATACAGCATGCATGACGAACATCTTGTAAAGATCCATTTGAGGGTTATATTAGCTGTGTGAACTTTGTAAATGCGCTGTAATATAGTCGAGAGCTCGTGTGGCAGGGAGCATGCGAATTAAAGGGGTGCCGCTGCCTAAATCAGTGCATTGTTAATGATGCCCCAAAATAGGCAGTTAAAAAAAATTAATTTAAAAAAATCTATGGGGTATTTTGAGCTGAAACTTCACAGACACATTCAGGAGACACCTTAGACTTATATTACATCTTGTGAAAAAGCATTCTTGGGCACCTTTAAAGGAACAGTTCACCTAAAAATTAAAGTTCTGTCATCATATACTCATTCTTATTTCATTTCAAACCTGTATGACTTTCTTCTGTGGAACATAACAGATATTTTGAACAATGTGGGGTTCAAAGTAACAATGGACCATTGACTTGGTGAACCATTCCTTTAATATAATTTTGGATAATTTTTTTACTTTTACTTCTATCTAAAACAGTAAGTACCATACATACAAAAAACCTCAACCTCTGGTGACTTAAAGAGTTAGTTCACCCAAAAATAAAATTCTGTCACCCCTAAGACCTTTGTTCATCTCCGTAACACAAATTAAGATATTTTTGATAAGGTATATTCTCATCCATAGACAGCAATTTAACCACCACTTTCAAGATCCCGAAATATACTAAAGATATCGTTTAAAAATTCAACGTGACTGCAGTGGTCTAACTTTATTTTTTTATGAAGTGTCGAGAATACTATTATATACTAACAAACAAAAATAATGACTTTATTCAACAATATCTTCTCTTCCCTGTCATTCTCATACATTGTCATTCATACATTCTCATACATCATCCAGCGCTTCCATGTCAGAACGCCGACTCATTATTGTCTGGCTCCTGCCGCATACGTCATGCTGCGCACATGATCAGCTTTGGCCAATACTGAGCCGGCATTCGGACGTAAACACGGAAGCCTTCACTGTGCTTACTGCATCAACTGCGTAAGGATAATGACAGGGAAGAGAAGAAATTGTTTTTGAAATTTGTTTTTGTACACAAAAAGTATTCTCATTAATTTATAAAATGAAAGTTGAACCACTTTGTTGTACCTTTCTGGACCTTGAAAGTGGTGATTATATTGCTGTCTCTGGACGAATCATATACCTCTCGGATTTCATCAAAAATATCTTAATGTGTGTTCTGAAGATGAACTAAGGTCTTATGGGTCTGGAAGGACATGAGGGTGAGTAATTAAGGACAGAATTTTTATTTTTGGGTGAACTAACCCTTTAAAATGTTAATTGCTACTATGCAGAATAAGCATACTTACACAGTGAGTGGTTGATCAAAAGCAGCGGTCGTCAAGGAAACACACTGACTCAAAGCATTTAAAATAGGATGATGCTAAATGAAGATTGTCAGAGTAGTGATGCTTTAGTTTCAAACTCCACTCCCCCACAGAAACATTTACGGCAAGCCACTCCATCCAGTCGTAGGAAAGTCAGCCAAATGTGATTGCGCCAGAGTGCCGTTATTTAGCAACATCGCATTAGTTACCCTGCGACACAGACGACCCTGAAACTAAATGTTTAGCAGCCTTTAAATGTCACATCTCAGTTAGTCATGTTCGTCATTTTTGTGTAATTCAGAGTCCTTTTGCGGCTACTACCACGTGTCTTATGGGAAGGCTTGTGTAACGTGTCAGGGAAATGATAATAGGCTCGAGAACATCAAGGTCTCCGAGTAAACGCTGTCGCATGAAGCCTTGAAAACAAGTCTTTAGGGAAGTTCAATAGATACTGAAACTTTAAATTAAAAGCTCTGTGTATATGTGAGTTCTGAGGGTGTGATCCCGGGATAAGAGGGTGTTTCTGGATGACTAATCTGGAGAGGAACAGTGCTGGCGGTGTGGTGTAATTGGAGGTGCCCCTCTCTTTTGAGGAGGTTAACACACTTTGATTAAGCTCTGATTAGCTTCTCATTCAGCTAAACAGCAGCTGCCACTGCCTCGCTTTTTAATATGTTTACTACTTACACACTGACTCTCTCACACGCACACACAGCCTTTTGGAACCATCTTGTGCTTTAAAAGAACCCAGGACTTTCTTCAAGATGATACCTTGAACAAAAGAATCTGTATTATAACATTAACCCTTAAATGCATGACTGTTTCGCCAATCACTCTTACATATTCGGGTCTTTATCGACCCGGATCAATATCTAACACGGAAGGATCTCTACGTGTCGTGATAATATAAAACTCCTCTGATATTAGAGTAACAATTACAGAAGAATAAAATAAATTGTATTTTGTTACCTTTTGGAGACTGAAAGGGCTCAGTTTGAGCAGATGTTTTATGTCATCATCACTTTCCTCATCAGAGCTCATTTCCCAGTAAATTCAGCAAATAATGGGCTAGTTTTATGTTTGAGGTCACGAATATAAGGCCATTCGCGATCTCAAACTTATTCTCAGATCTATATAATTTTCAACATCTTCAAAATCAATATTTCGAACGCTAACAGCTTCACCAGATTCATCCTGTAACAGTTACAGTCATATTTGATTGCGTTCAGTACTTGCTCTGCAGTAAATCGCTGAGCCATTTCATGTTTTTCTTATTATTTCGTTTTCTGTCTGAATGAGGCGTCACTTCATCATTGTGTATCAGACATTGCCACCTTGTGGAATAAGGTGAATTGCACTTATTCCGTCATCTAAGATTCAATTATTGTTGTGCAGAAAAAATATACGTAACACTCATACACACCTCGGGTCGTTTGTGACCCTATACTATTTTTACAAAAAATGAATACAAAAATAGGCATACTTTTATAATTTTATGATTTTTTTCTTGTTATATTCTTTATAATGAGTTGATTAAGGAATACCAAGAAGGTTGATGTTTAACTTTAAAAAATTAACGAGGAGGAGGGTAGTGAATGACGTCCCGGGTCACTAAAGACTCGAGGTATGCATTTAAGGGTTAAGAACTACTTAGCCAACTCAAGAACTCAATGCAAAGAAAAATAGTTTGATAAGAAGATGGTTCTTTGCTGAACCTAAGGTGCTGCAAAGAATCAATGAAGAATGTTTGTTTTTAAAGGGATAGTTCACCCAAATATGACTTATTTACTCACCCTTATGTTGTTCCAAACTCAACACTATCTCACGATCAATTTGTATGTATTTTACAAGGTGGCTAATTCGTATGAATTCGTACGACCTCACTCGAAAAAATTTGCACGATTTGTCTAAACCCCAGTGACGGGGTTTGGGGTAGATCATTCGTATGAACTCATACAAATTTGTCAACTCGTAAAATACGTACGATTTAGCAAAAAACATTCATACAAGAATTCATACATGTGAGGTCGTATGAATTCGTACGAATTAGCCACCTTGTAAAATATGTATGAATTGCCGTGAAATGGGGTTGTCCAAACCTGTATGAGTTTCATTCTTCTGTTGAACACAAAAAAAGATATTTTAAAGAATGTTGGTAACCAAACAGTTGATAGTAGCCATTGACTTCCATAGTATTTTTCCCTGCTATGGAAGTCAATGGCTACCGTCAATAGTTTGAAACAACTTGAGTCATTTTTGGGTATACTATCCCTTTAAGGCCCTGATATACTTAAAGAAAAATCAAAGAATAAACTGGTGTGATGTTATATCGAACAAAATCAGGCCAAAACAACACTCATTTGGAGTTAATTTCGGGAGCTTTCTGGAAAAGTTTACTTAAATGTCATTATGTAATAGGTATGTGATTTTAAATATGCATGCTAAATCCAGCAATTTCTTTAGGAGCAGTAGGCAAAAAAATATGTACTGACTACTTTGAAAGTTTATCTGCAATACTGTAAATTATTTATTTGATTTCCCTTGATATAGTCAGCTGTTTTATTCCATTATCACAATGTTTAAGGCATCACTGACTAATCTTTAAAGTCACCTTATAATGTGATTCAGCAGGTTATAAAATTTTGGGCACTATCTCATGTGAGGGACAAAGCAGCTGATGCAGCATGTTTTATAAGCATTTAAGTAGCGATTATTGTTTCATTCATTAGTAATGGCTTAATTTAAGATGGCTGTTTGGGATTAGCTCTTAGATCAAAGTTCGTAAAAAGCGATTTTCACCAACGGCTTAATCCCATTATAGAATGCCATTGCAGCATACTAATCAAGTTTAATCAATGTAAGCATTATTTAGCTCATTAAGAGACTGACACTCACTGTGCTTTTGATTTTCTGTTTTACAGTTATCTGTCTTGTTGGACTTGGTTTAGTGGTGTTCTTCTTTAGCTTCCTACTATCCATCTTCAGATCAAAATATCATGGTTATCCTTACAGGTAAGATTTATCTGAAGTGCAATCGATTGCTGTTAAAACACACTCTTGTTGTACTGAAGTATTTGTTGTGTAATATAATTTTCTGCAAGATCAGTGTTTTAATGTTTTTCTCTCAAAACAACAAAAAATTATTTTACAGTAATGCATTTACAGTGAAAGGATACCAGACAAAAATGTTATCTCTGGATTAAATGTTAGAATGCACTAATGTAATATGAAGCACAGAGATTAATAGTAGTTTTGACTTATGTCATGACCATTTGATCATTTGTGTGTGAAATCATTTATTATTGCAATGGTAATCAACAGTGGAGATGCTGATTTTGATTCAGTGATTTTTAATCATTTTGATTCCCCCTTTTTTTTTTTTTTTCCCAGATTCACTCACTGATTCATTAATTGACTCGATCGATTCATTCAGTGACTCTTTCTTTAGGTTACAGATTTAAAGGATTAGTTCACTTTAAAATTAAAATTACCCCAAGCTTTACTCATCCTCAAGCCATCCTAGATGTAAATGACCTTCATTCTGATTAACACAATCGGAGATATATTAATAAATATCCTGACCCATCCGAGCTTTATAATGGCAGTGAGCGATACCAATGAGTATGAGCTGAAGAAATTGCTTCCATCCACATCCATCCATTATAAACATATATCCACACGGGTGGTTAATAAAGGCCTTCTGAAGCAAAGCAATGCACTTGTGTAAAAAAAAATCTCCATATTTAACAAGTTATGAAGTAAAATATCTACCGCCTTCCGTATTCAACTTAAGGAGAAAGTGCAAAGCCTCTCACAGTTCATAAAGCTTACGCTATATCCTACGCCTTCCTTACTCAACTTACAGAAAAAGCTTAACTGATGCAACACCAGTTCCGTTTTTTTCGTAACTTGAATACAGAAGGCTGTCTGGCGGAAACTAGATATTTTACTTCATAACTTGTTAAATATGGATATTTATCTTACACAAACGCATCGATTCGCTTCAGAAGGCATTTTTTACGTTTATGAGTATGTTTATGATGGATAGATGTAGATGGATGCAGTTTCTTCAGCTTCATACTCATTGGTATCGCCCGCTGCCATTATAAAGCTCGGATGCGTCAGGATATTTATTAATATATCTCTGATTGTGTTCGTCATAAACAAGAAAGTCATTTACACCTAGGATGGCTTGAGGGTGAATAAAGCTTGGGGTAATTTTCATTTGAAAGTAAACTAATCCTTTAACAAACACAAAAAATTAATTTAAAGGGGACCTTTAAACTTTTAAAGTCTTGATTTTAATTTTGGAATCTACTGGAATAGGTTTTATGCTTGTTCAAAAATTCCAAAAAGCACTGTGCTCTGATTGGTCGACTGGACCAGTGTGTTGTGATTGGTCAACCACTTTGAGCATGTTTCGGAAATGCCACGCGGAACCGAGTCTCAACACACAACTCAACCATGCCTCGCCCCCTTTTTTTTTTTTTTTTTTTTACATACACAGGAATTACTTAAATGAAGGATATTGTGGCATGTATGTTACTGAACAAAAAACTGAATACTACAATCAAGGCATTTCAGGGAGTTCAGAAACAAAGCTGATATAGAGAATGACTTCATTCAGAATGAACTTTTACACTTTGTAACTTTGCAGACCTTTTTCAAACAGCAAGATTACACACTAATGAAAGTTGAAAATGTAAAAAAGCATAATGGGACAACTTTAATAAAATGTTTGTGTATAGATCTACTAAAAGATTCTACAGATAGTGTTTGAGCATCAAAATTGTTTCCCCCAAAAATTACAACAAAGCAAAACTCAAATGTTATGCTCCAATTTCAATTGTCAACTTAGCTTGTTGACTAAGTCAACCAAGCATATATTGCTATATAGTCAGTGTTTGGAAGAAGGAAAAGGCAGCAAAGTCTTTACAAGTTTGCCTAAATGAAAAATGAGTCAGTTAATGGAAGTGAACGAGAATGATTCATTTACATAAAAGATTGCTTCAAAAGCACTGTCAATAGAGCTAAAGAAATTCTGGAACACTCCCTTTACTTGCTGTAATGCTCCTGTACATCAGCCAAGACAGAATACTTCCTAATGAATCGAATAAAACGCATTTAAATGTACAGCAACTGTGGTTGCTAGTGGTAATTGTAGAGACTCCAGTGAATGACCTTTTTCAGTCTATAGAGATCTTCTCATAATGATTAGACGATGACGTCACTTCCAGTCAGGGAACATTTAATCATTTAATCATTTGCACTCTTCTTTTTTTTTTTCTTCTGACTCTATTTTTCTCTTCCCCTCTCTTTCAGCTTCCTGATTAAATAAGATCATGCCGTAAAAGAAAAAGCTGCCGAACTTCAGATTCAACTGCTGTTTGACTGTAACGCACTACATGTGTGACCTAAGATAAATAAACTGAACTATTACCCACTGTGTGGTCTGTCTGTGAGTGTGTACGCATCCATTGAAGTCAAATGAATCGTTTGCTTGCTTATATGACCACTTTTTATTTTTAATTGCAAATTGAGGATCGTATCCTGAAGGTTTTGCAGGGAGAGAAGCTTGTTTGTGTGTGCATCTGTGTGTGTGTGTGTGTGTGTGTGTGTGTGTGTGTGTGTGTGTGAGGCTGTTATTTGTTATTGCCGTTTATGATACCTCTCTTGAGGCCATTGTGCGCGCCTCAGCAGATTGTGTCCTCTTTTTGTCCCCTTCAGTCAGTTTTTTTTCCTCCTTTTCACTCACTTTCTCCTCTTCTCTCTCCCTCTCTCTCTTCTAAAATCTGTGAAGGAATATTCAAGTATTTTTTCCCCCCATTTTGGGTAGGTCGTGAAAGGGGTTTTTAATATTCTTTATTAAAAAACCATCTCAGCTACCACCGATCCAATTAAATTCATTCCAATATCAGAACTAACATATTTATTTAACTTCAAACAAGAGAACCGGGTGATAACGTCCATGACATTTTTCTTAGAAGCAAAGATTTCTTTAAAGGATGTAATCTAAATTAGCTGTCATCATAGACAATAATGTCAACCCTGCCCGCAAGTTTCTAATGCACATTTATTAGCCCAACTACTTTTGTTTTATTGCTCATCAAAGAGCATTTAATTAGTGATTATAAGCTCAAATAATTTCTCACCATTTGACGTCTATAACGCAGCCTAATTTTCCACCTAAGAAGCCCTTTTTATGTCAAGAGCACAAACATGTTTACTTCAGATGTGCTAATACTATACTTAAAACTCAATTTTAAAAAAATTAATCAGTCAAAATATTAAAAATGTTTTCGAATGCATGTGGTGTGCTCTTTATATTTTTTTTGAATATGGATTTAATAGAGAGATTATTATTTTATAATGATTTATAATCCATCCATTTTGCATGTGGCACACAAATGTAAGCACATGGTGCTTCACAGCTAGACATTATAGTGATGATAGCAATGCTGTTGTTGATGCTCAGTCGAATTAGTAGCGTCGAGCAAATATGAAAAGAGGGTATTTGGCACTGAATCAGAATGAACAGCAGCATTACAACTGAGAAAATTCAAGCTGGCAGTAATTCCTCTTTAGCTGTCGAAGGACATTAGCGGCCACCACTCCATCCTTCATTTGTGCAGGGAAGTGATGGCAATTCAATTTGTGCTTTTCCCCCCCTTTTTTCGTTTTGTTCCCCTAATGCCTTCAAGCAGCTCCCTTCTCCCCGTTCCCCCAGTGTTTTTCTCTATTTGTTGGACCAGTGTACTTCAAGTGATTGATTTTAAAGATTGATGAACGGACAGATGACACAGGTAACAAAATGTCTTCACTGCAAAAAAATCCTTTAACTATTTTTGTTTTATTTTCCAGTAAAAATGTGTAAAATTTAAGAAGCAATACTGCATAAGATATTGACCCTGTTTACACAAGGCATTAAGATGTGTTTTGGTCGATCGGATCACAAGTAGACGAGGCAGACGCATACCCGTTTACACCTGGTGTTTTAATCCGTCTCCTTTGTCCACTTTCAACCACTTCTGTCCCGATTCTATGGGTGGGTAAATATATGGGCTTTTTCAGATCTTTTAATCTAATGGACAAAATAAGCTCACACAATTTACATATGAACGTGCACAGAGATGACGTAAACGCAGTGAGTGCGTGTTCGAAATCAGGAATGGTGTTTGTCCTGATGAAAATGTTTTTCATCGTCAAACCAAACTTGGGCCTTCAGCGGGCAAAGTTTAAATCCTGTCTGGCTAGCACACTTCCCATAATGTTTACACATTAGGTCAGTAGGCGGAGAGTTGGTGGTCTTTTGTGTCTGTTTGAATGCATTCGACCACATGAGTATGTACACTACGAAAGCAATCCGGTCAAATGCATCTTCCAGAAGTAGTCGAAAGTGGACAAGCTCAAAATGTTTACACCTGTATTTAGCACCGTCCATTTAGCACCGTCCACTTATGATCTGATCAACCAAAACGCATTGTAATACCAGGTGTAATTAAGGGGTTAGTTCACCCAAAAATGAAAATTCTGTCATTTATTACTCACCCTTATGCCGTTCCACACCCATAAGACCTTCATTAATCTTCCAGTAACGTCTGGATCTGCACAGGTGAATCAACAGACTAGGTAAGCAAGCAAGGACAATAGCGAAAAATGGCAGATGGAGCAATAATAACTGACATGATTCATGATATCATGATATTTGTAAATTGTCTTTCTAAATGTTTTGTTAGCATGTTGCTAATGTACTGTTAAATGTGGTTAAAGTTACCATCGTTTTTACTGTATTGACGGAGACAAGAGCCGTCGCTATTTTCATTATTAAACACTTGCAGTGTGTATAATTCAAAAACACAACTTCATTCTTTATAAATCTCTCCAACAGTGTAGCATTAGCCGTTAGCCACGGAGCACAGCCTCAAATTCATTCAGAATCAAATGTAAACAATATAACAGTATACAATACTCACATAATCCGACGCATGCATGCAGCATGCATGACGAACACTTTGTAAAGATCCATTTGAGGGTTATATTAGCTGTGTAAACTTTGTTTATGCACTGTTCAAGGCACGCGCGAGCTCCATGGGCGTGGAGCAGGAGAATTAAAGGGCCAGTAGCCCTGAATCGGCTCATTTATAATGATGCCCCAAAATAGGCAGTTAAAAAAATGAATTAAAACAAATCTATGGGGTATTTTGAGCTGAAACTTCACAGACACATTCAGGGGACACCTTAGACTTATATTACATCTTTTTTTAACCCTTTCGCACGTAAGTTTGAAATATTCTGGCTGACCCCCCAGCGTGAGATTTTTAAGGCGACCGTTATTTAGAACGTATCACTTTATG
This sequence comes from Megalobrama amblycephala, assembly GCF_018812025.1. NCBI lineage: Eukaryota > Metazoa > Chordata > Actinopteri > Cypriniformes > Xenocyprididae > Megalobrama > Megalobrama amblycephala. The sequence continues at coordinate 39,918,541 of NC_063050.1, forward strand.
GTTTCCATGGTGATGCGTCATCGCTTGTTACGTGACACACCGCAGCACTGTATGAATGATGATATGCTTTCATTTAATTTTTCCTTTTTTATTCAAAATATTCACTAATTTGTTAATTATAGCATGAAATATCTAATATTCCGATTGCCAAATATGTGCAAGTGGATGTGTTTTGTTGTTTAAACACCTTTATAATGATCACGTTAGTTGAGCCATATGAGCGATGGGCGCCGCCATGTTAGTTTGCGCCGCACAGAGAATCGGATCTGTTGGATTTACAACCCGTGAATTTATCCACTTCTCCCGAAATACATGAAAGTAAGTGTGCCGGTGAACTGGGGAAGAATAGAGTAAGCTTTAAAGTTACTTTCACAATGTGTATCTGATATGAATTAAACGTGTCGTCTAATTATAATGGAAAGGGTTGTTATTTCCGCTTCTATAGACATCATTGTGTATTTTACAAACTCTAAATATTGTTTTGTTAGTACTCATGTGTATTTAAATGTTTGAAACCTAAAATAAACATTATTTGGTTGAAAACACTGCATATATGTGATATATGAAAAGCGCTGCGCGCGTCCGTCTCCGGTTTAGCGCCAGCCAAAGCGCGCACGCACATTTGAATTTGGCAGTTGATCACGTGATGCGCTGAACGTTCTAATCACACCGGTGTGATCGTACGCTCCTGGGGCCAGACAAGACTGATCACACCGGTGTGATCGTACGCGTCAAAGGGTTAAAAAGTTCTAGGGCACCTTTAAATCAGTTCATGTGAGTACAGTGGTTCAATATTAGTATTATAAAGTGCCGAGAATATTTTTGGTGCGCCAAAAAAACAAAATAACGACTTATTTAGTGATGGCCGATTTCAAAACACGGATTCAGGAAGCTTCGGAGCGTAATGAATCAGCGTGTCAAATCAGCGGTTCGGAGCGCCAAAGTCACGTGATTTCAGCAGTTTGGTGGTTTGACACGCGATCCGAGTCATGATTTGATACGCTGATTCATAACACTCCGAAGATTCCTGAATCCATGTTTTGAAATCAGCCATCACTAAATAAGTCGTTATTTAGTTTTTTTTGGCGCACCAAAAATATTCTGGTTGCTTTAAAATATAAATATTGAACCACTGTACTCACATGAACCGATTTAAATATGTTTTTAGTACATTAATGGATCTTGAGAGAGGAAATGTCATTGCTCCCTATGCAGGCCTCACTGAGCCATCGGATTTCAACAAAAATATCTTAATTTGTGTTCTGAAGATTAACGAAGGTCTTACGGGTGTGGAACAGCATGAAGGTGAGTAATAAATTACATTATTTTCATTTTTGGGTGAACTAACCCTTTAAGACTTGTTTTAAGAAAATGCGTCTCTTAAAGGGATAGTTCATTCAAAAATGAAAATTCTATCATTTACTCACCTTCATGTCATGCAAAACTGTATGACTTTATTTGTCATGTGCAACATAAAGAAAGATATTTTGAGAAATACCAAATTTGTTTTGTTTTTTTAATGGTTACCAACATTTTTCAAAATATGTTTTGTGTTCTGCAGAAGAAAGAAAAGACATGAAGGTGAGTAAATAATGACAGAATTTTTCATTTTTGGGTGAAATTTTCTTTGTCTTCTTTGTATGTTGTCTTACTGCGCTTTTGGATTTTTCCACTTTTGTACGTACAGTATAAACAAGTGAAAAATCCACAAACCTCACTTATATTAAAGATAGATTTTCTAAAAACAAGTCTTAATATCTTATGCAGTTGTTGTACTCCTATCTCATTTCAAGGATTTCCAGAAAGTAAAGTAAAAGGGAAAGAAAAAAAAAAACATAAAATGTCAAACTATTCATAGCAGTTTGCAGTGACAGGGTGACCTGAGTCATTTATTTTCAGAAAGTTTCCGGCAAAGTGACAGTGATCATTGCTCAACTTTATGCAAATAAGAAGCTATACACCAACCAATGGAAATACAGATAGTGATCCGCAATCTTAGCTGGAAACGGCTGTTGAGCTAAAGCACCTAAAGTGACGTAAACACTGACAGCGAGTTGCTTTGGTAAACTGACCAAAAGTCATCAACAATGAGTGATATTTTTTTTTTTTTTTTTATGAAAATGAGCAGCAATTGTATGTGGCCACTACCAATGGAATCAGAAAGTTGAGCTCATGTGATACCACAGTCGAGGAGCTGACTGTCAGTGTGAACGGCCCTTAACATAAATGAGGTTTCAAGAGGATTTATCGCTCGTCTCTTAATTTAAGTTTCACCTGTTTCAGACATGGACGTTACATCACATGGGCATTACGATGCAGGTGACTCATAACCTCAATAAAAGCCAAGAAGATATTAACTCATTACAGTTTAATTCTGTCACAGTAGGTTGTGTCACACAGTGGAGAGGAATTCTTAGGATGAAACACTAATAGCTGCCAGCATACTGTCATCTTACTTTCAGTACTTATCCTCAAGGGGATAACTGGATTAAAAAAAATACAATTGTGGGACTCATAAACACAATTTGCATTTCTCTCTCATGTCCTCCAAAAATAACTTGAGGAAGTAACATTTAATTGCAAGGCTTGTTATTTATTTATATATTTCCCTTTTTTACTGCAAATAACAGGATGTTTTGAAGTTTCAAAGAGTGTAATTACATAGGTACACACGCACACACACATTTGCCCAAATCAGAGGGGACTGTAGATGCTGAGACCCTTGACTAACTGGTACATTACTTGACTTTGACATTTTTGTTTCATGCATTTAAGGGATAGGTCACCCAAAAATGAAAATGTTGTCATCATTTACTCACCCTCAAGTTGTTCCAAACCTGTATGAGTTTCTTCATTTTGTTGAACACAAAAGAAGATATTTTGAAGAATGTTGGTAACCAGACAGTTGACTTCCATAGAAGGAAAAAAAAATACTATGGAAGTCAGTGGCTACCATCAACTCCTGCAAGTTGTAGCTCTTATTTGCCAAACTGTTATTATGCCAAAAAAAGAGCTCTGACACGGTGTAATTTATGTTGTAGAATAAAATATGAGTTGTGATGTTGGTCTACAAATTAGTTTGACTGAGCAGCTCTGTTTAGAATGTAATATTGTTAAAATGTAATGGATTCTTTTCACATTTCCGGGGTTCTCAGAAGAAAAAAAATTCTCAAAAAAAAAAAAAAAAACATGTACAGAGTAAAATACCATTTTCCATTGAAACAGTAATATACCATAAAACCAATGCATTCTGGGTAATATTATTTTTTGTTTTCGAGAAAGTAGCCTATTCTTTCTTGAAAACAACAAATAATATTACCCAGAATGCATTGTAATATACAGAAGTAATATACGGTAAAAAAGAAAAAAAAAAAACATGCATTCATGGGTAATATTTGTCGACAATGAAAAATAATGATTTTACAGTATATACCAAGAGCAAAAGATAAAGACTTTCCAAAACAGAATAATAAATAAATATTGAGAGCTCGATTACGGTAGTCAGAACAGAGAAAGATGTAGAATTTGCCATCACTCCCTTGGCTGTTGGCATTAAATTTCACAAAACGAATTAATACAAGTTAATATAACACCAAGTATAGTCATATAAATGTATATTTATAAAAAAAAAAAAAAAAAAAAAAAAAAAAAACCTTTGCAAGATTTACGATGTAAATAATTGTGGACAGTCGTGTCATCACAGTCTGTGAAAAGCCTCTATTGTAAAGCTGAAGTGTCATTTGGTGCCCCTGGTGGCATCAAATGGTATTGAAAAGATATATTTTGCTTACTTAGTTTTCTCTGCAAATTAAGCCAGAATCAAAAATAAGTATTTTAACATAAAAATTACACTTTGCTTAAATAAAACTGTCTATAACATAACATGTCTTATTAACATAATATGTCGAATATATCATCAGCCAGTCTCATAAACTGATTATTGGCACTATATTTACCAACTAAATGGTGTTAAATTCTTGAGTGTTTGCTTGAAACAAATAAAATGCTTCCTCTGTTTTGTCTCTCTCACACACATACACACTGAAGGCCAAGAGTTATAAAAATCAATGAGAAGGCCTCACTACCAAATCTGGATTTAATTTAGTGTTAAATCAACACTAATTAATCATTAATTAATTAAAGTGCTTAGCCGGAACAAACTACTTTCATGATCCCTGAAGTCTCTGGGGAGAATATTTCTCCTCACTTTCACTTAAAATGTGCCACTTTTAAGCACTCCATTGGTCTATTCAAAGTTTTGCTTGCTGAAAAACCCAGATGTGTATAACGCTTGGTTTGCTACCAAAAATGGCACAACTCACTTTGAGTTAGTTACGTTTGATTGATTAAATCCACCCACATTATTTTAGCACACAACATGAGATAGATTGCTAATTGTTCAAAATTAATATGTGTTCTTTGTAAAAGGCATCGGCAGCCCATGCGATTGGAGACTAATGCTAACGGCAGCCGAATATGATGCAGTCAGTATCGTTTCACTGAGCTGAGGGACCCCATCACACAGTTTTAGCGTGGATATGCTTCAGTGATAACCAAAGAGACAGGCTGCTCTGGTGCTGCCATTGTGATGACATGTTTAATAGGCAGTCCTAATGACACACACACATCATGGGACCTTTTGGGAAGGCAAGAAGTCACCGCAGTGACAGAATGTCTGAAAAACTCAAATGATTCAGGACTGTTATTTACATCTTTTTCCCGTAGCTGTCACAGTTTTCCACATGATCGAATGGAATTGCTTATAGAAGAGAAACAATGGGAGATTACTTTCTCAGATCTGAGAAAACAACATGACCTCACTGGGAGGAACCCAAGCCTTGTGTGCCGGGATAAATTGTACCCGTGAGAATGTATAGCCACCCACCTGCATGCCAAGAAACAAACACAGACCTCCTCCGAGCCAGTCATTATAATAAATGGCGGTATGAAGGGAAATAGAGTTGGACTGGGGCAAGGAAGTGGAAGAGACAGAGTAAGTGGTGGCGAGCATTTCAGTTGTGACCCCGTTTACACTTGGTGTTACACTAGGCTCTGTACAGGAATGTGTGAATATACTTACTTACAGTGTGATAGTCTGATTTTAACCATATTTTTGATGATGTGTCTTTATGAATACTAAAATAAATGGAAATTCAATAGTAGATACATTGGATTACTCATTCATTGTATCCATCTTCATGTAAAAACAACAATATTTCAAATGCATCCACTTAAAGGTGCACACAGCAAAATCCCCAGAGTTAAATCAAGCTCAGAGTATATGGTCCCTCTCTAAATAGTGTTAAAATAACACTTAAGCAGAGTTAAAGTTAATGAGACAATTAAGCAATTAATAAGGCTGTGACTTAAGTCACTTGTAGTTCTTGTGTTTTTTTTTCTTATTTATTCAGTGATTCTGCTTGTTAACAGCAGGTGTTCATCACTAATGCGCAATCTCTACTTAATTAATTGCTTAATTATCTCATTAAATTTAACTCTGCTTCAGTGTTATTTCAACACTACTTAGAGAGGGACCATATGTACTCTGAGCAGAGTTGATTTAACTCTGGGGATTTTGTTGTGCAGTAAGCAGTTTCTGAGAAACACTGTTGCAAGTGAATTGTACAGTGACCAGGAGGGGACATGTTTGGTTCACTTAATCCACATCCACATGAAGCCAGAACTTTCCCTATCTATCTTCTTTTATTTTTCCTCATTCTAAAAAAAAAAAAAAAATGTAAACACGGCATCATTTCAAGAAATATATGCATACACACGAAACCAACTCAAAACGAAGTAGTATACATGCCAGTCCAGTATGTGACGCTGTAATTCTAACAACAGAGATACACTAAAAACAGAGAAGAAGAATTGGAGTATGCGCATAAACCTTGTGCACTGCATACAAACCCAACACAACAACAAGAAGACGAAGATGGCGAATACAACAACATCAAGTAGCTCAGTAGCTTCTGCAACACGAACACAAGCATGTAGTCTGCTATTGTTGTTGTTGTTGCTGTTACGTGACGTAGCGGTGTCTGACTAGCGTGATTTATTTTTCCCAAACCAGTTCAGCAGAAATCCTGCCCTGGAGCCAATTCTAAACATTTCATTGGTCATGTCAGTCACAGTAACAATTGCCTACACCCAACCCTGATCCCTAAACCTACCCATCACTGTAACCTCAGCCAATGAAATTGGTTGCAGGGCGGGGATTTCCGCTGAACCGTTCGGGGGGAAAACAAATCACGTGTCTGACTAGAGTCAAGAAGTGGGATGATGACATAAAATAATACAGATTGGCTGTACACACAAAAACACAAGGGTGTCGTTTTCAGATTTATCCACTCTGGGTTAATGTGTAAACAAACCTGCGTGACCACAGCAATCTGGGATTATCAGAAATGGGTATTATTAACACATTCATATTTTATTTTGAAATAAGAATGACAAAAAAGTGGCCAAAAAACTGAAAGGCCTGAGAACAGATGCAAAGGTTGCGTTGCTTCTGCTCCATATGTGAGTAACATTGGTTTTGCTGTTTCACAGAACTAAGTAACAGTAAAGTTTTGAATGGCATTGTTTGTCTGGAGCTGGTGTGCTGCTGGTGACTAACATGTTTATTTTTTGTTCTTCCTTGTTGTTCGTTCATCATCTTCGCTGTATTTTTCACAAAGCATTATTTTGCTTCGCTTCAGCTATTAAAGAGACGTCCACTCTTGCATTGCATGCTTGTGCATTTTGGGGCAGAGCAATGAAGGGAGGGGTGTGTTTGTTTGGGATGATTTCAAATATCAACAGTGTTTCTCAGAAATTGCTTACTGCACCTTTAGATTGCTTTTGTAGATTTTGTAGAGTTGTCATCCGCCTATACCATCTACAATTAAGGAGAGACATTTACCATTTCAAATGAGCATAAAGACACTCCCTGATTGTCATGGAACTAAAAATAAAATTAAACTTATTAAAAATCCTTTTTCCAAAACTTGTTTTTGTCTTACCCTGATTGAACAATATGACCAAAATCTGGTACCATGAAATGGGTCATTTTCTATTAGAGTAATGATCCATATCACAATATACTGTAGTAACCCAATCTGTAAAGCTGCTTTGAAATGATGTGTATTGTGAAAAGCGCTATACCAATAAACCTAAACCTGATAGTGTTGAGCGTACAGTTTTCATTTAGCCAGACAGTGACATTTAGATCTACCAGGTCATGTTATAAAGGCAAGATATCACTGAAGGCATCCTGGATGCTACCATTCTGAACACCCAGAAAATAAGTCTTTACCCTTTGCTGTCAGGAAAGCTTACATGGATGCTGATTCAGATCCGGTCTGCATCATATCCCAGCTCCATTCTCTTCTTGCAAATCAATTTTGCTGGCTCTCTACACTATGCGATAAAGGCAAAAAACTCATAAATAACATAAAAAAAAATTATATCTTTTATGAGCTTAGCCGGAGGGCTTGAAAACTGAATAGAAACATCGCCTTATATGCTATTCACTACTGTATTAAATCCGCTGTAAATCCACAAGGCAGACATTAGCATCTAACAGCTTGTGAAAAGCAGAGTTGTTTGTCATTCATGCATGAAATGAATTTCACACGGGTTCAAACCTTTGCTAAATTTGCAGATGTGCATAATTGAGAATTTAACATGCTAATTGACGCCTACTATCATTCATGAGTTCATTTCAGAGAGACTTTTCTCAGCAGATGGGAAGGTTTGTTACCTACTAACTCAGACTGATCGATCTTTACTGCCAATGCCTTCATCTGCTGTGTCTGATTCAATAGGAAGGTACAAAAAGTGCTGCGAGAACATCGATTCTGACCCCATCTCAAAGAAACGAAAGGAAAAGGCTCATGTCTTAGGTTGCTTTCCCACACACACTGATGGATGCCGCATGAGCTGCCCGAAACCTCTGTAACATTCATTCACTGTAACAAATGTGCATGCAGTGCACAGTTGGATTTTGTAGGATTTTCAGAAGATTGTTTTTTCAAATTTGTATGCATAGTGATTAATGTTACTGTGTGCTATTTGTATATATTAAGGCAACAAAAATGTTAAAGGTGTACCAAGTCATTTTTATTTTAATTAGTAATGTTGCACTGGCTGATACTGCAGTTGTCTTGGACTTACACTGAAAACTAGCGGTGCGATGCAGCATCAAACGGGGAAATAAAAAAATCTCAATTACCAATGGCATTGTAGAAATGTGCTATTCGTTGTCAGCCATGTATAATTTATTTTCCAGGGGGGTTGCCGAGATAAAGCAAAATATATTTGGCAAGTCAGTGGCGGCTTCAATGAGGCAATCCATTTTCACTCCTGAAATAGTTAACCTTGGGTTATACTAAACCCTGGGTAAACAGAATCCTGGGTTATCGTGATTCACGTTTCACATTTCTCATAATTTACCCAAGGTTAACAATTAATCCTGGGTATTCACACTAGGTTTCACATTGTACATTCCTAAACCCTGGGTTCACATCCTTATTTGCTGTGTCAGTGTCACTGATTGGACAAACACTGTGTGCAATATGTTTACACAAAGGCTCTAACATTGCACATCCTCATATTATATATATTGCCAATTGAACTATTAAGTTTATACTGAATGGAGTTTATACTGAATGGACTTTTCGGACTATAAAGGTTTCATAACCCCTGGTAAGAAGCGGTGCTAATCTCGCTTTTAAATTACAAGTGTGTTCCTTTACCCGGGGTTAAAAGTGGGATTTAGGGTGCGTTCACACTTGTCATGTTTGGTTCGATTAAAACGAACCCTGGTGCGATTACTCGGTTAGTGCGGTTCATTTGAACATATGTGAACGCTGCCATCCGAACCCTGGTGCGCACCAAACAAGCGGACCGAGACTGCTGAAAAGATGGGTCTCTGTCCGCTTCCAAACGAACTCTGGTGCGGTTCGAATGATATATGAACGCAACACGGACCAAAGACATGTAACCGAACCAAAAACAGGAAGACGAGACTCTAAAAAGGACAGAATTCTCACGCATGTCGGTTTTTCTCGTCATAGACGCAAGTTTGCCCATCACAGGCATCAGACGCGCGTCTCCATACAGCAGATCATTTGTGTGTGTGACGGATGGATTGCCGCCGCTGTTTTTACTCCTTTACACATTTTATAAGCTCTTCACGAGTTCCCAGCTGGCCAAAATACCATCACATGCAGGCTACGCACCACTACGCACACACAACAAGCGCATTTACCTCAGCAAACAGCACTGTTTTGGATGTTCGGTAAGTTCCGTCTCAATTTAGGCAATACGTCATAAAATCACGTTGTGAATGTATCCCTATGCCTTAAGGTTCGGTATCTTTTGGTTCGGTGATAAAATTGCCAATCTGAACGCTAACCGGACCAGGGGTGCGTTTCCCGAAAGCATCGCTGGTGAACTATGGTCGTAAATCCAATTGAACTCTATTGGTAACGACGGAATTTACGACCATATAGTTCGCTTTGGGAAACGCACCCCAGGACTAAATGTTTTTTTTTTTTCTTTGGTCCGGACCAAATGAACCAAACGAATCGAACTACAAATGTGAACGCACCCTTAGAATGACGATAAACAGTGTGAAAAGCCTCCATGTAAAATAAAACAATCATCATTTAAACAATCATTTAAATGTTTAAGTGTTATTAGTTTATGTATGTTTCCAACTTTTTTAATGTGAAAAATTACTCAAATCTTCTGTGCTCTTTGGTCATTTTTGACTGAAAATTTTTACATTTTATTGTTTTAGAATTTTTTACTTTCATCAGAATGGTAAGAAACTTGATTTGAAATGATTACATTTTGACATGATTTGAAATTAAAAAATAGTCACACTACTATTCCTCAATGTCAAAAATGACTGCACTGGAAATTAATGGAAAACTTAGACTCCAGCGGGTTAATAAAGGCCTCCTGAAGTGAAGCGATGGGATTTTGTAAGAAAAATATCTGTATTAAAACTTTATAAAGTATAATCACTGGCTTCCAGCAACGGCCGTGCGCGTGTTCGCAAGAGAGTTGAGTTTTGGTGGAAGGGTGACCTCTGACCCGACGTAGCTTCTCTTATATTGAAATCCTCAGACATTTTTCTTTAAAGTCAGCATGAAATCAAAATTGACAACTCTTATTTTTTTATGGAATATTGTAGTATTTATTATCAATAATTTATCCGTGCACTTCATTATTTTTTAAAAAAATTCATCTGCCCTCGTAATCTTTAATCAAAATCATTAACCTGCTCTCCCCCTCAAAACGACTCATCGTCTCTTCCTGTCACATGCTACGGCGCGAAGGCGAAGCTATCTGGAACTGCCAGCAGATCCAGTGATGTAAGGGGTAAATGCTGTCGCTGGGGTAAGCTGATGCTTCACTTTATAGAGACCAATGCATTAACCACCGCTGATGCCAGTCATTGGAGTGTATAGTACCCTCAAACATTGAAAGGAATTTGATGGAGGTCACGCCCAGTCAGTCAGGCTGCGTGTCCACTGGACCAGAGCAATCAACCAGAGCGTTTTTAGATTCATTCCTATGGAAGTTGCGCGTCATGCTTAAGTTACGCACGAGCGTGAGGCTCAACTT